>NC_090265.1:243039643-243219643 GCF_040414725.1 Anabrus simplex | reverse complement strand
AAAGCTAGCTCCTCAGGATAAGCTCTCTAGCCTATCTTATCTGCTCTGCATGGCTCTATCACTTGATACATTTTCTTTACTGACATCAGTCATATTAAGATTGTAAACTTATATTGCCTTCTGCTAAAACTCTTCTCATGATCAACTTAGGCAGTCAGTTGTAGGGATATTAATTTCCAATGTGTTCTTGCAATGAGAAACTTATTGTACATATTAGGTTAGATTTGTATATATGTATCAATTTTCCAAGACATCCTCAAGCTTATTCAGATTATGGATTTAATGTATATTCAGCAAAAGAAACAAGTTAGAGAAACTTTTATTTTGTACAGAGTTAAAAATCTTCAACAATAAACATTTTATTATAGCGGAGATTATTTCTCTTTCTTAGTTCCATAATAAAAATTAGGGTGCAAGATATACACCACTGCAAAGTATATGCAAGTAAATATGGTAATATGAGACCTTAAGTCTAGCACATATTGTGCAGACAGTTCAGCAGCCTCTGTGGATCAGTGGTAGAGTGTCGGCCTCCGGATCCCAAGATAGCGGGTTAAAACCCAGCAGAGGTAGTCTGATTTCTGAAGGGTGGAAAAAGTCCATTTGATACTCCATGTCGTATGTCGGCATGTAAAAAATCTCTGGTGATACATTTGGTGTTTACCAGACAAAATTCATTAAAATCTCAGCCACAGACGCCCAAGAGATATCCAGTTTACTCTATCTGCCATCTAGTAGGCCTAGAGTAAAATGGAAGGTTGAAATTGACGAGCAGGCTGCCAATGGCATCAAATTGAAATGCCTTCACATGGTATCTGAGGCCATACAATAATAATAATTATTATTATTATCATTGTTGTTGTTATTATTATTTATTTATTTACATAGTTTACGCCCACATTGGAGCACCTAAATCAAACCCAAATACATTTATGTTAACAAAGAATTAACTGAAGATTTAGCTTGCATCATCTTCTTCCTTTCCCAAAACCTCTTCATTCTGGCTGACCTGGCTGCCCTTTCTTCATCAGATATGACATATTGTTTGTGTTGTACAGTTTTTAATGACAATCTTATTTGTTTGTTATTGAGAATCCTTTTTTCTTCTCTATTTTCAATTTGCTTCATTGTAATATTCAGCTCTTCTAAATCATTCTGAACTTCTTTAAACCAAATATTTTTTGTTTTACTTTTCCAAAATTAATTAAATAGTTGTTTTATTATCCTATTATCATTTAATCTAGAAAGATTATTATTATTATTATTATTATTATTATTATTATTATTATTATTATTATTATTATTATTATTATTATTATTATTATTATTATCATCATCATTATTATTATTATTATTATTATTATTATTATTATTATTATTATTATTATTATTATTATTATTATTATTATTATTATTATTATTATTATTATTATTATTATTATTATTATTATTATTTCAGCAGTGTGATATTCCATCCTGTTCATTAGACCAAGGAATACCCAAAGTAAAGATTGCAGTACTATAAATACCTACCTGCCTTTTATCCAAACAAGAGGAGAGTGCTAGACTTTAAAACGTTCATTAGCATGCCACAGGATGTATCCTTGTTGCATTTATATTGACACCTGAAGACCAACCTATGCAAGATATAGCGGGGATTATTTCTCTCTCTTAGTTCCATAACAAAAATTATGGTGCGAGATATACACCATTGCAAGATATGTGCAAGTAAATATGGTAATATTGGAATTTTCATGAAATATGTCGGTTTTACCAAAATATTGACATTAATTTTTTTCTCCCAAATTGCAAATTGCATTCTAAAAATTGTAAAAAAATCCCTTGTTCCCACTGTGCTGGCAATCATGGTTTAAATATGAAATTTTGTATTTTACATGTTTCTGGTTGTGATGATACTCCATTAATCAAGTCTGTAGCTGAAAATTCTGGCCTATATGTTTTTTTTATGTGAGCTCTCTCCATGTATGTTTACATGATATGATGATGGTTAATAATTTAATTTACTCAAGTGAACTATTCACTCAGGGGCTGCCTGGCCGAGGTGGTAAAGGCGTGCTCGGTTCGCCCGAAAGGACGTGGGTTCAAATCCCCGTCAGGAATACCAATATAATGGTCCGTTATTGGACATTATAAATTTTCCAGCTAACTCATTCTTGGTTGCCTGCGTTTCGCCCTCGTGTGCTAAGTTAGGCTCGTCAGTTGGGACCTAGCACACCACCCAAGACGCAAGGCTAGTGCATACCGTGGAGGCCACTGCATAGGCTACTTGAAGCCACCAGCAGTGCCAATGCACTATGAGAGCTATGTCTCATTTTCAAAAATTGATGCCTGCCTGGCCATCAAATGATGGGGTTGAGTGGTTAGCTCTACACCCGGCCGCCTTTGCCCCTAGGAATTAACCTGGTACTCATTTTTGGTGTAGGCTGAGTGAACCTCATTTGATGACCAGGCAGGCATCAATTTTTGAAAATGAGACATAGCTCTCATAGTGCATTGGCACTGCTGGTGGCTTCAAGTAGCCTATGCAGTGGCCTCCACGGTATGCACTAGCCTTGCGTCTTGGGTGGTGTGCTAAGTCCCAACTGACGAGCCTAACTTAGCACACGAGGGCGAAACGCAGGCAACCAAGAATGAGTTAGCTGGAAAATTTATAATGTCCAATAACGGACCATTATATTGGTATTATAAATTTACTAATTCGGGACAAATATTTTAGGTTCCCTATGGGAATCAACATCTACATCCCCGTCAGGAAGTCGTAAAATTTAAGAAACAAGATTTCCACTTCCGGAGGTGCATATGGCCCTGAGGTTCACTCAGCTTACACCAAAAATGAGTACCAGGTTAATTCCTAGGGGCAAAGGCGGCCGGGTGTAGAGCTAACCACTCAACCCAATCACGTGCCGAGGTTAACAATGGTGGAAGCCTTTACCTTCTTCTCCTCCAAGGGCCTTCATGGCCTGTATGCAGGTGACTTTGCTTTACTTTGAACTATTCACTCATGTTGGTGGGACCAAACAAACACAGGTAGGTAACTCACAAAGTAATGTAAAGTGTTTTCTGGGAAACTGTTTCAACCCTAACCATGTGTGACGTCCATCTCATTACAATACCTTAAATCCAACCAGTCTTACTGCAATGCAGTGGGGAGATTCTCTATTATTAGAGAGGAGCAAACGGAAGAACAGTGATACGCATATCCATGCCCAACAAGTCTAATTCATAAAATCTTTTACAGAACTCATCCAAAAGTGTCAGCAAGTTTTGTATGTAGTATTAGTTTACCTGTGCACAGCATAGTACTAAGGTAGTGGGTTGAAAATGTTATTTAACTTCAACTTACAAGTCAGAGAAATTGCTAATAATATATATTTTTTTTTCATGAAAGTGTAAATATTACCGAATTGTTTAAATGCTTATTAGGTCCTTCAAAAACGCCAAACAACCGTTACATTGTGAGTCATTAACTTCACTGAGAGGATGATGTTTAGATTCACTTAAAAGAATAAATATTATCCTTTACTTGAAGTTCTGTATGTGAGTTTTGTTAAATATAATGCATAGATTGGTATTGCAGGCAATTTCAGTAAAAATGGAGAAAGAGGTTTTAGAGTGATTGCTTGTGAATTTTGTCCATTAAGATGATTTAATGTAAGTGTCTTCAACTCATATCCTGCCAAAGAGATCTTTGTGAGCTGGAATGAGTGGCTGAGGTGGTAGAGTCCTGGTCTTTTGAGCTCAGCTGGCAGGTTCTATCCTGACTCAATCCGGTGGTATTTGAAGGTCTTTAAATACTCCAGCCTCATGTCAATATATTTACTGGCATATAAAGGAACTCCTATGGGACAAAATTCTGGCACCTTGGTGTCTCAGAAGCTACAGAAGTATTTAAATGGGATGGAAAATCAATAAATTCTTCTTCTTCTTCTTCTTCTTCTTCTTATTATTATTATTATTATTAACATGATGTAGGCTTTTTGGGCTTATACCGTGTCAAAAATAAGGTGAAATTCTTACGTTTCACAGAGAACTTTGCTCTGCATCTTCAGAAGACAATCACGACTGTTCACGAGGAAGACTTCTCCAAGAATGAAAGTTTTAATTTAGACATTACTAATAGAAGTGTAAGTGGTACGTTCATTTGTCACCAGGTGGTTCATCGTATGTGGTACATGCAAACACAATATAAAAACTGCTTTTGGCACTGTCACAGTCTAGGTAAAACCATGGACAAATGTCCCCACTTTTACATCCTGGGGTATACAAAATTCCCTGTACTGCAGCAAGGTATACATTGGCCAAACATGACGGTCCATTGGTACTCATATCAAGGATTACAAATGAAATTTTCGTCTCAACCAACCAGACAAATGAACAAAACTTAAGCATGCCCTGTCGTCAGGTCATGATCCAAGATGCTCGAGCTTTTACCCACATTACAGGTCCAGGATTATACAGGAAGCTGTGGAAATACGTAGAAATCCTAGCAATTTCTACAGGGACACTGGCTATCAATGAAGTAATATGTGGTTGCCAGACGTTAAGGATTTACTTAGGTAGTTCCCTTCCCTATCCCTTCACTGTTGTTATCTTGGTTTTGTATTTTCCAAAATTGTACGTTCCTCATCACCAGATGTTTCACTCCATCTTGTGTCAGTATCATACTTTCATATATGTTTACACCTGTTATGTGACTCCTCTCAGACTGATTCTGGTGGTGCCGTCAGCTTCCGCTTCGAATGCTAGTGCTGTACCGCATACTGTGAGCCATCTGGTGATGAATGAATGTACCGCTTACACTTCTATTAGTAACATATAAATTCAAAATTTCATTCTTGGAGAAGACTTCCTCGTGAACAGTCGAGATTGTCTTCTGAAGACGCACAGCAAAGTTCTCTGCAAAACGTAAAGAACTTCACCTTATTTTCCTGACACAGCATAAGCCCTACAAGTACGGGCCATGAAAGCATCAATGGTAATATTATTAATATTATCATTATTATTATCTTTATGTATGAGACCAATGAAAGCAGTTCAAAATGTCCATAAACTAAGGCTACTTTTTGATTAAGGACCGGCTGTTCATATCTTTTAAAATCCCCCACATTTGTTCTTTTGCACTTGCGTACTAACTCCTGGCGTCCCTTGATCCCTTGCACGCAAACATATGCTTGTTGCCATGTTGGTACTGTGTTGTTGCTTCGTTGTATGCACTGAAACTCATTAAGAAGATTGAGCAGCCCACCACGTGTGAGATATGGTCAGTTATCTGGTTCTTGACAGTAACGAATGTGCCACTGGCAAAGATTCATTACCAGATCTCTGAAGTGTTATGGCTCCAATGCTGCGAGTGATGGAAAAATTGGTAAGTGGGTAAAGCTTTTTAAGAAAAATCAGGACAGTGTTCATGATGACTTGTAAGATTATGGTGACCATGTTTTGGGACAGACTTGGTGTTTGGCTAGTGGACTTCTTTCCACCAGGGACAACAATCAATGCAGATCTGTATTGTGCGAAACTTCACTCCACAATTCAGTATAAACACCGTGGCCTTCTGTACACAAGATTGTTGTTGCTTCATGGTGATGCAAGCATTTTGATTAGTGTTGATAGAGAATGGTTTCCCACTTGTACTTACACTTAACACATTAATTACCACCACAACAATCATCACATTGAATCATTTGGTTAGCAGCAATTCGATCATCACCACCTCACAGCCCTGACTTTGTGCCTACTGACTACTATAATTTCCTACATCTTAAAAGGTACTGAGGCAGCGGGCATTTTCCCACTGACATGAAGTGAAAATAATGATTCATATTTGGCTCTCATTACAGGCTATGAAGGGGGTTGTGCAAATAAACTTATCTTGATACAACAAACATTTGAACCAAAATGGAGACTATGCAGAAAAGTTTCTAAAACTGTGTTGAATATGATGAAATGTAAACGGCCCAAATGTATTCTCTCAAACTGGTCCTCATCTAAAAAAATAGCCCTTGTACTTGATAATAAGGCTCATACATCTGATGGGTATTAATTATTAAATAGCAGTTATGGTCTGAAAAGGTGGTTTGATACTTGTTTGTTAAATTGTCTACTTTCTGGAACTATAAAAATGACTTGAGCAACAGGAAGTGAAGGTCTCTTTTAAAAATCAGTTCTGTTCGCCTACATATTTAAGACATGTAATGAGATCATTAAGTGTGTCGTTACTGGAAGTTTGACATTATAAATTCTTTATCATACTAAGAAATATAACTATTGGAATGAACATCTTTAATCTATTCCAATTAATTCTGTCAGTTTGCACAAATCAGTGGCATATCAGTCAGCATTTCAGTTTAAGTTTTGCTAGGTTTTACTACTTGTATTTCGAAGTGAGTTACAATGCCCTACTTTTCCTGTTTTGAAAGTATTGTTTGTTACAGTGAAATATTTGAAGGGATTAGAAAGTAGTGATCATCAGTATTTCATCACAATTTTCACCGTTCTTACTTGCCAGATATTGAGTAGGCTACCATTTGTATTTATGTTGTCTGGTTATGTACTGGGTTTCTCCCCATCATATATACAGTAACACATAACTGAAATACTTATTTAATACATATTTTAATACCAGAATACCATAATTAATGAAGAGGCACACTAGGTAAGGTAGGCAATCCCATTAATTGAAGGATTTAAAAAAATGCACTGTTAAAAATGTTCATATTCAGTTACTGATCCCTAATATCTTGTTGCAGTTTTGCTGGGCTCAGTACAATTTCGTTTTGCAACAAGTCAACTTTCTCTGAATGTTGTGGGGAAGATGCTGCAACTTGTCTTGTTATAGAGCGAACACTTTTACTGCTACAAGGCATGTCTTTGTTAAATGAATGGGAGTCCATCTCTGCAGCAATCTCATCTGCTAACAGCATATCCTCTTCCAGCTTGTGAGCCTCTGGATCAGGATTTACTAAACCAGTTCGAGATGTTGGAGTTGTAGCATTAGCAGGTGCTCGTGGTCTGTTTACCTTTTCTCTTCGTGATGCACTTTTTACAGTTTTACTACTCTCACTGTCATTCTCATTTAAAATAGCACTCTTATCTTGACTATTGCTACTATCAAAACTACATATGTCAAAACTTGATCCATCCAGCTGTTGCAGCTCCAAGTCGAGAAGATTCCCTTCTGACTGCTTTGGTGGCCTCCTATGATGATGGGATCCCTCATCATCACTATTGTTTGCAACAAAATTTGGAATGTTTATAGCTGGAACCTGGTAGCTGTTGTATGCACTGGATGCTCGTTCTCTCTCATGTTGTAGGAACAGAGTTGTGGATGCTACAATATCTGTTGGAGGTAAATGTTCATACTTTTGATGTTGGTTATTAGTGGAAGATCCTGAGGGTTGATTTGCTGGAGAAGTTAAAATAGACACTGTCTTTTTATTGTTTTTCATAAGAAGTGAAGTTTGGTCTGCAAGTGCAATATCTTCTGTAGCATTCACTGTTCCTTTGTTGCCACTGTTGAAGAAACTGTGATGATGCTGATGATGAGGACCGGAATGTCGATTGACTGACTCCTTCTTATGGCGGTGACGGTGTTTATGTCGGCGGCGTAGGCATCGTGAAGGGCACACACAGAGAAAAATACGAATTAGACAGCAAAGTAGGCCACTACCAATGAGTGAAGGTCCAATTAATCGCAGTTCCAAAGTTTTGAAGCCTTTTTCACCTGTGCCTACAAAGGAGATGACCAAGCCTATGGCCACAGTGCCTAATCCTACGTACAGTAAAGCATTAGCTGCCTCACTCTGATGACCATACAGCCCAGGGATGTCTTCATCAGAGCTGCTGCCACCAAATGATGAGTCATGGATCTGCAACATCAGAAAATTAATATAAGTATGTGTACAATACGTATGAAAATAATAGAAAGAGAATTTAATTGGTTGAATTAGAGTCCATTAGAGAGTAAATTTTGATTAATACTTTCATGAGTATGACATTGTAGTGTATTTCATTTGAAAGACATGGGACTTGCATGAAGTTTAATATGTTTGCATGAGATATCTCTACTGATGATTCTTAGTGCCACCTAGTGTAAGGAAGTGTAGTTAACTTGATTGAGAATATTCATGTTTCAAGGTTTGATAACTGATTTCCCTTCAGTTGTTTTTGTGTTATTTTGGAGTTGTTACCTCTGAAACTTCATCAACCAATCAGATTACTGCCTTATGACATATGGTTCCACCAATCAAAACGGTACACAACCTCAATGTTCTAGAACAGTCAGCCAAACCCCTTTAATAGTCATGAGTTTTGAGCCTAAGATATAAATATTCATCAAGACTGTAAGAGAGCTACAGTAAATGGAGAAGGTCTCCTTTAGGAGCTGTTTCAGAGGCTGGGGGTTGGAATGAGGTAAAACAGAACTTTAACCTAACTATGTAAACTTTATCTACATGCAACAAAGCGAAGATTCCAGCATTCCTCTGATATAACGGTTAGGCTGATTTGTGTTGACTGAATATTTTTAATGTAGGGTTTTTTCGGTTAGGACTTTAGATGTAGGTTTTCTAGGTTGTCTGCGGACCTAATGTAACTACCCCTCATGGGGACTTTGTAAAATGGAAGAACACTTGAGTGTGTACCCCATTTCCCTTATTCACTTTGTTTTCTGGCGACTAAGTTTCTATTTTCTAAATTTTTCTTCCCTGTTTCAAATTTACCTTTTTTTTTTTTTTCTTGTCATCATGTAGTATGGCTTAACCTCTGTGTGTTTATCATTATTATTATCTAGAAGTGCTTGAAGTGGATTCAGCATTCTCTTATTATTTTGTTCTCAGCCTCTTCCATTAACTTTTGTTTTACTTTGCTTGGCCATGTAGTATGGGCTCCGGCCGCTCCTGACTCCTGATTTTTTTTTTTTTTTTTTTTTTTTTTTTTTTTTTTTTTTTTTTTTTTGATCCTCCTTTCGAAATGGCTACCCTATGGAATAAGGGTATCATGTGTGGAAGCTGTTTGAGCTTTTAAGATCAGAAACTGTATTCTGCTGAAAGTAACTTAGAGATGTTTAGACATTAGTTCATTTTGTAAATTCATTTTCTATGTAAATTAGAGGCCCTTTAGGCTGTTTAAACTGTAAACTGTAAATTGTTGTTCAGGGTTTGAGTCCCTTCTATAATGTAATACTGAAGTTGAGGTTTTGAATCCCCTCGTGGTAGCTTATTCCAGAAGTTTCTGCTTCTTTCCTTTAGGTAATAATATCATTCTCTATTCCCTCTGCTGAGGAACTTGTGTGTAAATTCTTCTGCCTGACTACGCCATACCAAAGACTTACTTGTCTATTAATAAGGCCTCTTGATCTGTTTTGGACTGCTAGTCCTGTGAAAAATGGGAGTCATTTCTCCCTGACTGTAAACCCTCTTAACCTGTCTATTGTTAAGTTTTCTCTTGTTTCTCTGTTGTTAATTTTTGGAGTTTCAAAGAAAATAAAGAAATTAAATTTAAGTAGATTTTCTTGCTTTGTCCAGCCAATAATAATAATAATAATAATAATAATAATAATAATAATAATAATAATAATCTCTGCAAACCACCTCAGCCTTTGTGGGTCAGGTTAACTTCCGAAAGTAACCAGGGGAACCTGACCCCTACAGAGCGCGTCCCCAGGTGGCGGATAGGGGGTCCCTACAGCTTGTAAGGCTGGTTAAAATACCCAATACAACCCACGGACCAACAGGTAGCCCAATTCCTGGGGGCTTTAAAATACTGGGACACCCTCTCTCCAGGGGTCATAAATATGGATGGCCCTTAGCCTGGGTTATGGGTGAAGTCCTCAATGGCATCTACCGCAGAGAAGATGACCTTCTGTACGGTGCAGATGGCGGAAGGGGCAAACCTTGCCTAGGGTTACTAGGTGAAAACTGGTCAACGGTCTCAATGGCGGATGAAGAGAAGAATCTACCAACGGCAGAGAGGGCAGATGAACTACCTCCAAGAACTGAATCTTGGTTGAAGAACATAAAATTCCCCAGGCATCTGTTCCCAGATTGGGCGGCCTTAGGTCAGCATCTGTACCCCAGGTTAGGGGCGGCTGGAAGAAACCTCCGGGGCTCACAACCTTGGTTGTAAACTGGTGACTCAAGTGGTCACCCCAAACTCATGTTTATCGTTCATGGGAAAGTGTAATGTGAAACAGATTACCTCAGGTGCACTGTTGTGCACAAGCAGACATTCGGATTCTGGGGAGTCTGCAACATTACACAGAGACGAGTCGGAGCGTCTTGGAACCTCAAACAAAATCAAATGCAAATACCTAAATTGCATAGCTACCTTCAATGCTAATTCTCTTCTTAAAACTGGACAGTTATAACACCTTACAGACACACTCAGAAATCATTGAATTATCATAACGGCACTTCAGGAGATCAGATATATAGATGAAAACTACTTCGACTCTGAAGGGTTCAGGATATACCAGGGAAACGTTGGTCAAAGAGTGATGAAAAACATGCCACACCTAGGAACTGGCTTCATAATAAACAAGAACGTCTTGGATTCCATGGTCCAGTTTGAGTCCCAATCTGAAAGACTATCAACTTTGGTTTTCAAGTCTACCAATAGAATATACACTATTGTGAATGCCCATGCCCCCATAAATGAGGATAACAGAAAGAACAAGGAGAAAGTGGAACTCGTTTGGGATCAGTTTGACGATGTCATCCAAAGGGTACCTAAAAAGTACATCATACTAATGGGAGACTTCATAGCCCAGTGATAGGGAAAAGTAGAGAAAGTATCGATATGTAGTTGGGAAATACCCAGCGCATAACAGAACCAATCAAAATGGTGTCACACTTATAGAGTTATGCCAAGCCCATGGTATGATATTGAAATATACAGCTTTTAAAAAGCTTCCTAGAAAACAAAAAATGTGGATCTCACCAAATCCTAACTTGGGTGAATTTCAACTGGACCATGTGGCTATTAGACGGAAGTTCAGTATGGAGATACAAAATGTCAAAGTCCTCAGGGGAGCTAATTTAGACTCGGACCATTACATGTCGAAGATAAAGATCAAAATCATCCCCAGAAGGAGAGACAAGGTCCTTAAACACACAAGTAAACGATATGACCCGGAGAAAATTTTAAATTCAAAAGAATATCATCTTGTGACAACAAAGGAAGGAAGCACAGCACAAATGGCAGTCGCAACAAACGGAAAGCAATAGACAAAATTTCTTGAATATCAGAAAGATAGTCAATAAAAAATTCAAAACAATTGAAAAGGCTTATGAAAACCAGATGCTTATTCAAATAGATGAGGACTTTACTAAAAACAAGACAAGAAGTTTCTACAAAATCTTTAAACAGAGAACAACGAAGTACAAGCCACCAACTCTACAGTTACGGGACAAGAATGGAAATATAGCACATAACAACAATGATAACTGTAGGATACTAACCGACTACTTTGAAAGTCTCCTCAACTGTGAAACGCCAGTAGAAAAAATGACATTTAACATCCCAACAAATACCAATCCCGACTCACAGCCGCCAACCTTCGAGGAACTAGAAGAGATCATTTCGAGCCTTAAAAACAACAAAGCATCAGGAGAAAATCAGATCACAGCCGAACTTTGGAAGAATGCCAACAAGGAAGCAATAGAATCCCTACAAAAGGTTTTTGAAGAAATCTGGGTCAAAGAAAGAATTCCAGAAGAATGGAAGATGGCCCTTATCCATCCAATCCACAAGAAGGGGGATAAAATGAACCCCAACAACTATAGAGGCATATCACTTTTGGATATTACATAGGCCCTATAAGATATTTTCAAAGACCTTACTTAATAGAACAGAACCACAGTCAGATCATCAATTGGGAGAATATCAGGCAGGATTCAGAAAGGGGAGATTCTGTCCGGAACAAATCTTGAACATTTAAAAGCTAGTGTACCAAAAATCTAGGGTAGAAACATATGTCATCACCTTTATTGACTTCCAAAAGGCGTATGACTCACAAGACTGGGAAAGTCTCCTTTCTGTACTCAAAGAATTCGGTCTAGACAACAAAACAACAAACCTCATTAAGGAAACTCTCACTAATACATTTTCCAAAGTCAAATTCATGGGAGAATTGTCAGCTGCTTTTGAGATCAAAAGTGGTGTCTGACAGGATGACGGACTGTCCCCATACTGTTCAATTGTGCCTTGGAGAAGGTAGTCAGAGAATGGGATCAGACAACCAGTGGTGGAATTCGATTGGGATCGGTAAACAAGGGTATCAGGATCAAATGTTTAGCTTTCACAGATGACATGGCCTTACTAGCTGAGACGTGGGAGGAAGGCAAGGAGCAGTCCTTCGAACTGCTGAAGCAAGCAGAGAAGATAGGTCTCAAAATTGCCTTTGGAAAGACCAAAATAATAACCAACATTAAGAATCCTCCAAAATATTTGAAAGTGGGGGAACAAAAAATAGAGATCATCACGGATTTCAAATACTTTGGTGAATGGATCCGTTGGAATGGTCTTGAGAAGAAAGCAATGGAATCTCGATGAACCAAAATAGAAACAGCCTTCCAGCTTACGAAAGACACCTGTAAAAAAAAATCCCTCTCCTGGAATTCCAAGATCAGACATTATAATACAGTAGTCAGGCCTGAAGCCCTTTATGCTGCAGAAACACTGTCTATAACTACATATGATCCAATGGAAAAGTTGGAGATAAGGGAGAGGAAAATACTGTGAAAAATTCTAGGCCCCAAATTCCATAATAACTAACTTTCACACATCAGCAATGAAACCCTGTATAGGAAAACAGAAAGGATTTCCAACACAATAAGGAAAAGGAGAATTGACTTCTATGGCCACATCCTAAGAATGGACCCGAAAAGGATAACTAAAAGAATCTTCAACTATTTCCGTAATAAGGAAACCAAGTTGAACTGGTTTAAGGAAACTGTGAAGGACCTAAGAGAGTTCCAAATTACAGAAGAGATGCTTGTAGATGGATCTGCGAAGAAAATAACTAAAGATAAAATAAAGAGGTTTCAGGACAGCGTGAAGCCCAAACGACTATACAGAATTTCTGAAGCAGAGAGGAAGGCAAGATCTGAAAGGATGAAAAAGTACTGAGGACAGGAAAGTACAACTCACTAACCATTGATAGATCTATCGTACCCCAAAGAGGGTGAAACAGACAATAAATAATAATAATAATAATAATAATAATAATAATAATAATAATAATAATAATAATAATAATAATAATAATAATAATAATAATAATTCTGCCTGCAGTCGCCACTGAGTAGATTGAGTAGCTCAGTGGTTGCTGTTGCCGGTCTCAGGCCCGGATAAAGGAGGATGGTTGGCTTAAAGCCATGAAATAACAGCCAGGAAACATCTTGAGGCAACCTCTAAGGCTCAGTACCTTAGTTTCATCCCTGAGACCGACTTTGATCGATCTCTCCACTATCTTCAACTTGTTAGCATGATGGAAATGTCAGTTGACAAAACAATTACCCCAGGCCCTAGTACAAGTACTAGTTTATCTCGATCATTGGATTCTGGGGGACCGAGAACATCATGCGGGAATGAATCGGAGCTTCCCAAATCGCTTCCATCAAAGTGAAAACACTTCATAGAAGCACAGCGAATGGAAGGATAGATTTTGGGAAGACAAGAAGAAACATTGTGCTAAATAAGTTCACACGTGCTCCTTAGTTGGGCATAATGAATCAAAAAATCTTCTCTGCCAAAGTCCCGTCCCAAGTCTGGAATGTGAAAGGAGGAGGTTTTGCTTGTTTGACACCCAGCTGTTAAATTGCTAATGATGAGTATCAGGAGGCAGTAAATAACCCAACTCTCTAAGGCAGCCAACAGCCTTTGAATGGACGAGTTTCCTTAGGTGAGATAGTGGTCCCCGCAGTGGAGGAAATGACACTGAAATCCACCTTGCAGCATCTGTTCTCCATGTAAGGGGCAGCTGCAAAGGTGTCAATTCTCCATGTTTATGGTGGCCTAAATTTCATTCGTACCTGTCTAGAGGTACTGTATTAAAGTTACACTCTCATCACTAGAATTGCTTCCTCCTGACCAGTGATCAGTTGCAAGGACATGTTGCTTTCAAGTCTTATAAAGATATTATCCAGACTGATCATAAAAATGATGACATATACTTGCTTTCAAGTCTTATAAAGATATTATCCAGACTGATCATAAAAATGATGACATATACATAAGCAAGGATAATGAATTGAAAAAGAGAAATATACTGTACTTAATTTTGCAACATGAAATGTTAAAGGCATTTACTATAAAGAAGACCAATTAGATGATATTCTGTTGAAGAAAAATATTGTTACGAATATAAAACTACATCTCTTTCATTACCGGTACTCTAATTTATTTCAGGATGGCCAAATAAATGTACACACACATAATTAAACACAATCAATTCTAACCAGTTATGAATGGCCACACACTAATTACCACTCTATTTACAAATCTCACTTCTGCACACACACCCAGGAGTCTTGGCCGGTTGCTACCTGGGAACATCTATAATCCTCACTTTCACTTTTCCCCCAGTTCAGTTACCTCATACAGCCACTGTGCATAGACAGCTGGATTTGAACACAGTGCCCCTGGCTATACAACACACGACGACTGTTCGTCGGCTCGACTCCAATGATAGTCTGTACTTCACACAATCACATGAAGTGAACAACAGTCAGCAACAGCTCAACAGTATCCAACAGCGAATATTAACCCACATCCAATTATCCTCACACTCACGATAACTGCTTCAATCGCTGATTCACAGCGGTCCTCAATCCACAGAAGTATACACACACACAGTACTCTAAGGCAGTACACACTCTTCTGTCCCGTATACCATCTCCCATGCAACTACTCACTAGACACTCCAACACCACAACAACAGCTCCTGGTTCAGACCTCGGTGGGACACTAGCGACAGCCAGCACCTCTGTCGCCCTCAGCTCAGCTACTGAACTCCAACTCACTGAGTGTCACACTGGCTCCACCTCGGAGCCCAACTGTCGCTCACTCTAACACTGACTCCTACACGGAGTCCAACAATGACTGACTCTCCGGGGCTCGTCTCCCTTTTTATAGCTCGCGTAATTTGATTGAGAAATTTCACGATGTCACTGGAGGCAGAACATTCCCGTTGAATGTCAAAGAAACTCACAGGTAAGCCAGCCGCCGAGAACAATGCACGGGAAGGCCGGCCCCACCCCACAGGCCGGCTGGAGATTCCAGGACATCTGAGTCACCAGCCCCTTCCTGGAAATACCTAAAGGAGCTACCATGGGGCTGACATGTAACAATATATTAAATGCAGCCATTTCAGAAACAAAATGGAAATTCCAAAGGAAATTGTAAATTGCAGTTTTACAGCAGAGTCAAATCAAACATATGAGCAAAAGCAGGAATTTTGCTCATGCTTCATAAATGTCTAAGATCCTCAATACATAATTATATTTTCGGGAATGAAAGAATTATACAATTATGAATTAAACTTTCTCAAGGTTCTTTTACGGTTGTTAGAGTCTGCATGCCAACAGAGGGGCATGAAGAAGAAAACAATATTTTTTACAACAATCTTCAATGTATTAGTTTATAAACAAAATTGACAAGTCTGATATGTTTTTCCTCAAGGGCGATTTTAACGCTAGAGTAGGTAATGTGAAAACAGACTCTGGGATGGGTTTAAAGCAATTGTTGAGGAATGTGAAAACAGTTTTGTACCTTTAAAGGGGGTAAGGAATGCTAAAGTCCCACTTTATTGTAAGAGAGATATAAAGAGACTAAGAAGGATGTGCAGATTGGAAAGAAATAGAGTTAGAAATGGCTATGGAAGGAACTTACTAGGAAATTGAATCTAGCAAAGAAGGCAGCTAAGGATAACATGATGGCAATCATAATAGACATTCATACAAATTTTAGTGAAAAATGGTAGGGTATGTATAGGTACTTCAAGGCAGAAAGAGCGTCCAAGAAGGACATTCCAGGAATCATTATTGAACAAGGAGAGTGTGTATGCAAGGATCTTCAAAAGGCAGAAGTATTCATTCAGCAGTATGTACAGATTGTTGTTTACAAGTATAATGTCCAGATAGAGGATGTGACAAATGCTAAAGAAGTATTAAAATTTACCTATGATAACAATGACATTTACAATAAGATACACAAGTTGAAAACTAGAAAAGTGGCTGGAACTGATAAGATTTCTGGGAATATACTAAAGACAATGGGTTGGGATATAGTACCATATCTGAAGTACTTATTTTATTATTGTTTGCATGAAGGAGCTATACCAAATGAATGGAGAGTTGCTATAGTAGCCCCTGTGTACAAAGAAAAGTGTGACAGACATAAAGCTGAAAATTACAAGCCAGTCACTTTGACATGCATTGCATGGAAGCTTTGGGAAAGCATTCTTTCTGATTATATTAGACATGTTTGTGAAATGAATAACTGGTTTGACAGAAGGCAGTTTGGGTTTAGGAAAAGTTATTCCACTGAAGCTCAACTTGTAGGATTTCAGCAAGATATAGCAGATATCTTGGATCCAGGAGGTCAAATGGACTGTATCATGATTGACCTGTCTAAGGCATTTGATAGGGTGGATCATGGGAGACTACTGGAAAAACTGAGTGCAATTGGGCTAGACAAAAGAGTAATTGAATGGGTTGCTATATTTCTAGAAAGTAGATCTCAGAGAATTAGAGTAGGTGAAGCTTTATCTCACCCTGTAATATTAAAAGGGGAATTCCTCAAGGCAGTATTATTGTACCTTTATGTTTCCTTATTATTTTGGAGATAGACAACCCAAATAATGTGTATAACATAAAGATTCTTATAATTTAGTTTTATGAACACCAAATAACTTGACATTTCTCCTTATGGTCAAGAAGGCTCCCTACCTGTGTCTCATCAGTGTAAATTGATCCATGGACCTAGCAAAGGAAAAACTATTATACACAATTCCGCACCAAATACTAAGGACCATTCTGCAAACATGTGATATATTGTGCCTTGAAATAACACGGGTACCTGTAATACGATCAAATTAATGTGTTATGCCACGCGCTCTGTAACGTAATGAAATTAAATTAACACTGTAAAACTTCATGTATGTTAATTTTTGAGGTGGAACGGCCATACATAAGTACTAAACCTCAAGCAAGCATCATGTATGTTGACTTCGTGGCTGAATTGGTTAACGGCTGGAACAGAAGATCTGTGCGTATCGGCAGCGTAGTGGTTTGAATCCAGCATAAGGCAAATTTTTTGAACGACAGAGGTGGTACATTTTAGCAGGGGTACAAAATAATCAATATTTTTTTGCTATTGGTTTTAAGTGATGCCCTCTGATTTGGCATCTTTCCCTTAAGGATGGGTGGGAGAAGAATTGGGAAGGAAATCGGCATTGGTCTTTTATTAAGGTACCGTCCCGGCATTTGCCTAGTGGTGAAAATGAGAAACCAAGGAAAGCCATTTCTAGGACAGCCAGCATGGGATTTGAATCGACAGCCTACTGAATCCAATGCACAAAAATAATAATCCACACCTAACAGGTCACATTACAGCACTTATTCATTTCCTCACGTTGTATTCCTGTGAAGAGTACATTCAATTGTTGCTAATTTATGGAGAAAGTATGGTTGAATTAAAATGTATGCCACGTGCTCCATTATGGTAAAATGTTAAATGAACACCGTAAACTTGTTACTCTGGATATGCATGGTGCTCTACTTCCTACCTACAGACATGACATCGTAGTCCAACCTGGTTACTTAACATCGGATGAAAACGGTCCTTTTCGAGACCAAGTAAACATTCACTCTTTGGAATAGAATGATATGCGGCCATATTGCAGTCACTGTAAATGGCGTTAATTGAGAAAAAAGTGCACAGGCCTGTCATTTGAACCTACTGCCAAACAGCTTGGCTGATGCAACAGCAGTGATGCGTAATTTAGCCACCTAAGCTACCGTGATCCTTGGCACATTGCTAGCATGTTGTAGCTCTTATAGACACATCCTGTCCATACATAAGATAGTGTTATTTGCACACATTCCACATACATTATAGTTTAAGTAATAGAAATAACACTGCCGCTAATGATTTCTGGCATGTTTGTGAGCATTATATGCAGGGTGCGAAATCGCGGGGGGGGGGGGGGGGGGGGGGGTAGGAGGGAGGGATTTCCCCCAGCGACTATTTTTTCTCAAAGGTTCCCCCCGCACAAAATTTCCCGGGGGAGTGGGGAATCTTTCATTATAAAATAACGAGGAAAATGCAGAACACGTATAATTTTTTACTGAAATGAATTATTTTTACTCTGTATATTTTCATAAAAACATGAGCAATAATACAAACAACTGCCAGACCTTGAGCAACAAAAGACGCAGCAGTGGCAACGCACCTGCACCCTATTGTTCATGTTTCACTGTGGCAAGTCCATCTGAAACCCGGCCAAAATGTAACTTATTTGAAGCTCTCCTCCCTTGTCATTGTTCTAAGTAGCTTGGCTTACACCACTCATGTACTTTTTGAGGAGCGTATATTTCTGATAAGTAGCCAATAGGGCATATTCACTTCAGGAGTGTACAAGCTGACAAACTCGTTCAGTCAGCAGAGAAATGTTCCACTATTAAAACAATAAATCAGGACAAATTGTGCGCAGTTTGGCATTTCTTAAGAAAGGAACAGACTCTCATAAACTTCTCAGCTGATTGGAATAACTTTCTAATGTTTATCATTCTTGTTATAACAGAATGCAAACAAAAAGATTTAAAATGTACATTTTTCTGGGGAACGGAGTAATTAACTTACAGAGTAATTTTATACCCCCTCCTCTGTCAGTTATTACCTGAAGTAAACACTAGTAATTAAGCCCTATGTTCCTTCTTCCCCCCACCATTTCTTTCTGATTTCGCACCCTGATTATATGAACGGTATGGTTGTACTAAGGCCATAAAAAATCAGGTACTAATGTTTTTTGGATGACAATGATATACACATTTGTTGGATTACACACCTCCAAAAAAAAAAAAAAATAACAGGCTGGTGAACCACCGCATATATAAATGATATGAGTAAAGAAGTGGAATCAGAGATCAAGGCTTTTTGCAGATGATGTTATTCTGTATAGAGTAATAAATAAGCTACAAGATTGTGAGCAACTGCAAAATGACCTCAATAATGTTGTCAGATGGACAGTAGGCAATGGTATGATGATAAACAGGGATAAAAGTCAGGTTGTGAGTTTCACAAATAGGAAAAGTCCTGTCAGTTTTACTTAATGCATTGATGGGGTAAAAGTTCCTTTTGGGGATCATTGTAAGTACCTAGGATTTAATATAAGGAAAGACCTTCATTGTGGTAATCACATAAATGGGATTTTAAATAAAGAGTACAGATCTCTGCACATGGTTGTGAGGGTGTTTAGGGGTTGTAGTAAGGATGTAAAGGAAAGGGCATACAAGTCTCTGGTAAGATCCCAAATAGAGTATGGTTCCAGTATATGGGACCCTCACCAGGATTACCTGACACAAGAATTGCAAAACATCAAAGAAAAGCAGCTTGATTTGTTCTGGGTGATTTCCAACAAAAAAGCAGTATTACAAAAATGTTGCAAAGTTTGGGCTGGGAAGACTTGGGAGAAAGGAGGTTAGCACACAGGGGCAAAATGCTGGCAACCAGGAATGAGTTAGCTGGAAAATTTATTTATAAAAATTTGTTATAATGTACAATAACAGACCAACTATGTTGGTATTATAAATTTACTCAATCGGAACAAATATTTCAGGTTCCCTATGGGAATCAACATCTTCATCATTTGATGGCCAGGTAGGCATCAATTTTTGAAAATGAGACAAAGTCCATCATAGTGCATTGGCACTGCCGGTGGCTCCAAGTACCCTACGCAGTGGCCTCCATGATATGCACTAGCCATGTGTCTTGGTGGGTGTGTTATTTACCAACTGATGAGCACACTGGCGCAAAACGCTGGCAACCAGAATGAGTTAGCTGGAAAATTTATAATGTCCAATAACGGACCAACTATATTTGGTATTGTATGACATTAGTAGACGAATAAGTTTGAGTGGTGTCTTTAAAAGTAGGAAAGATCACAATATGAAGATAAAGTTCAAATTCAAGAGGACAAATTGAGGCAAATATTCATTTATAGGAAGGGGAGTTAGGGATTGGAATAACTTACCAAGGGAGATGTTCAATAAATTTTCAATTTCTTTGAAATCATTCAAGAAAAGGTTAGGAAAACATTTTTTTTTTTTGCTAGGGGCTTTACGTCGCACCGACACAGATAGGTCTTATGGCGACGATGGGATAGGAAAGGCCTAGGAGTTGGAAGGAATCGGCCGTGGCCTTAATTAAGGTACAGCCCCAGCATTTGCCTGGTGTGAAAATGGGAAACCACGGAAAACCATCTTCAGGGCTGCCGATAGTGGGATTCGAACCTACTATCTCCCGGATGCAAGCTCACAGCCGCACGCCTCTACGCGCACGGCCAACTCGCCCGGTGTTAGGAAAACAACAAATAGGGAATCTGCCACCTGGGCGACTGCCGTAAATGCAGATTAGTATTGATTGATTGATTGATTGATTGATTGACATAAATGGTCGGAAGTATAATACTACCGGTATATAACTTGTCACCTGAGGTATGTAGTATTTATCGATACGACCACTGATAAATAGACTATTATTGAGAATTAAATTTTAGGCCTTACACTAAACTACCATTTTACTCAGTGTGAATACAATTAGTTACAGCCTAGATTACGGCGACTTATTCCCCGACTTTGCATACTGATTTTCATTAAGATAGGACCACTAATAACATAGATACGGTATGTGAGAATTAAATGTTAGGCCTTTCCCTAAATTGTCATTTTTCTCAGCGTGAATACATATATTGATGACGTACATTGTAGCGACTTATTCCCCAACTTCACCTACCGATACCAATTTTCGTTAAGATACGACCACTAATAACATAAATATTTGACAATTTTTAGGCCTTCCCCTGAACTACCATTTCAGTCGCTGTGAAAACAATTATTTATGGCCCAGATTATAGCGACTTATTCTCCGACTTTGTCCACCGATTTTCATTAAGATACGAACACCAATAACATAAATGTTTGAGAATTAAATGTTAGGCCTTCCCCTAAACTACAATTTCACTCATCGTGACTAAAATTATTTATAGCCTAGATTGTAGCAACTTATTCCCCGACTTTGCATACCGATTTTTATAAATTCTATTCAGCTGTTTTCTCGTGATAGTACAGATAGTACATAAGTTTACATACATACAGACAGACAGACAGACAGACAGACAGACAGACAGACATTACGGAAAATTAATAAGTGCATTTCCTTGTTACTGTGGACATGACTGACACAGAAATACCATCCTTTTTAAATTCTGAGCAATGTACAGACAAAACTCTTATTTTATTATATAGATATGCCCTGTTTGTATGAAGCCTATAAGGTAGGTACACAAAATTAAAACAAGTTTAAAATCCAACAAAAATCTGCTTTAGAATAAAGCCTTTTGAGTGAACCTGGTACGGTATTAATATGGTTATATCAGAAGAGACTTACAGCCTATGAATCAACACCAGTGAGTACTGATGTAGAAGAATTATGGGCTTATATTCAAACCATGTTAAAACCATCAGAATTTGAGAGTCTTGGTAAGAAAAAATGGTAGCAATGAAAGAAAGGCTGAAGACATTGGGATGATCATCTTGAGAAACTAATACCGGAAACAGAAATATCAAGAAATATTTATCAACCAAAAAATTAAGATAATAAGTTAGACTACTATCAAAAGAGGGCCACAGCAAAGAGAAAGTCATAGAGTAAGCTGGAAAAACTTTGTCTCCTACTTTGAGGCAGACATAACAAGACCTTGGACATCATGCTCAATGAACCATAGTTACCTACAATATGTTGTAAGTGATACAAGTTTCGTTTCCTCACACGATAATATACTTAGTTGCGGTAATATGTGTCCTTAGAAACAGTTCTAACGTTTCAGGCTTGGTGAAAGCCAGAAACTGAACCGTAATTATTTTCTGTTATTCGGAGTCTTTTCTTAATGATTATAGGCCGTATTGTGGCTTTCACAACAGACATTTGTCCCGTATCATCAAAATACTCCCCAGTAGGTACAGGATATGTTCCCATCGCAAGGAATCGTACAGAACCACAGTGGGGTCTGAGAAACCCAATTGGTATGTACATCATAGCATACGGTACCTTTCTCATTTTTACAAGTGAAATTCATATTGATCCATATAAATTAGGTTGGTACCACTCTGTGCGCTACAATGAGTTCTTCCAATCATTCAGTAGCAAGGGGTATTCCGAAAACACAAACAAATACAGGGCAGTATCCCAGAAACCTCGGTGTCGTATTCACGGTCGAATATTCCTCATGCGAGTAATTTCCTCCTGCAGTATTTGCTCATTGGTAATGTGCCGACATCGAATACTTCGTGTGTATTTTTATGATAGGTATAGCGTATCTGTGCGATGTTTAAAATGGCTAGTTTAAAAATAAAAATGATAGCTTTATAGAGTTACTTATAGTAAGGAACCATACTAGTAAATAATATAGTTGAGCAGATAAATGGAATTAATTTATTTATTTATGAATATGCCATTCACAAAAGTAGCAGAATCACAAGTATTCTCAGAAGAAATTGATCTTATGATTCATTCACCACTGATGGCGTACCATGCCCTGATTTTTGCGTCATGGAAGGGCACTTCATGTATGAAGTCAGGTTTAACAGCACTTCGATAACAATTGTTACCGTGGAGGTGGAAGCAGTCTCGTCCGAGAAGAATATTCAAAGTAAATATATGCATTGTATTGTATAGGCTACATTTTCCATACCACACTCACAAAATGTGCCCCTACGTACAGAGTAGCTTCTTGCACAGTCCCATATGAAATTCCCGCGTATTGCGTAAGGCGACGAAGTGATTTTTCAGGAGAATTTTTCAAATGATGACCAATGTCATGTAATTTCTATTCAGTGAGAACCATACATCTATATATATATAATAAGAGTTTTGTTTGTACATTGTGCAGAATTTGAAAAGGATGGCATTTCTGTACCAGTTGTGTCGACATTAACAAGGAAATTTCCGGGAGATAGTAGGTTCGAATCCCACTATCGGCAGCCCTGAAGATGGTTTTCCGTGGTTTCCCATTTTCACACCAGGCAAATGCTGGGGCTGTACCTTAGTTAAGGCCACGGCCGCTTCCTTCCAACCCTAGACCTTTCCTATCCCATCGTCACCATAAGACTTATCTGTGTCGGTGCGACGTAAAGCCCCTAGCAAAAAGAAATTTAATGAAAATCGGTATGCAAAGTCGCTACAATCTAGGCCATAAACAATTTTATTCACTCTGAATGAAATGGTAGTTTAGGGGAAGGCCTAAAATTTTATTTTCAAATATTTATGTTATTAGTGGTCGCATCTGAACGAAAATCGGTAGGTGAAATCGGGGAATAAGTCGATACAATATAGGCTATAAACAGTTGTATTCGCACTGAGAAAAATGGTAGTTTAGGGGAAGGCCTAAAATTTAATTCTCAAATATTTATGTTATTTGTGGTCGTATCGATAAATACCATTTAACTAAAGTTATACAATATTACATTTCCGATCATTTATGTCTTATACATTGTTACCGTAGCGGCTATGATAACGGAGATATTCATGAATTTGGATTTGTGTTACTAAGTCCATATCAGCGCCGAGTCACGAGAAAATGGGTAAACAGAATTTAATGGAAATCGGTATGTGAAGTCGGAGAATAAGGAACTATAGTCTACGCTGTAAATAGAATTATGAGACGCCCTGATATCATAGAGTCTACAATTCAGGCAGGCTGTTATAGTCGGTACGACCGGGCGAGTTGGCTGTGTGCTTAGGAGCGGGCAACTGTGAGCTTGTATCCGAGAGATAATGGGTTCGAGCCCCGTTGTCTGAAAATGGATTTCCATGGTTTCCCACTTTCATACAAGGCAAATGCAATTACCTTAATTACGGCCACGGCCGCTTCCTTCCCACTCCAAGCCCTTTTGTTTTGGCGAGGATGGGAGGCGAAAGGGCTAGGAGTCTGAAAGAAGCGGCCTTGGCCTTAATTAAGGCACAGCCCCGGCATTTGCCTGGTGTGAAAATGGGAAACCACGGAGTACCATCTTCAGGGCTGCCGACAGTGGGGTTCGAATCCACTATCTCCCGGATGCAAGCTCACAGCTGTGCGCCCCACGGCCAACTCGCCCGGTCGTATTGAGTGTAACAGCCTGCCTGAATATTGGCGGAAAGTAGGTGGGGAGTTAGATAACTTCCTTCTTAAGCATGCCATTCCTCTGGTTCATACATTTTCTGATGCTGGTCCATCATAGCATTCGAGCTATTCAATCCCTACTCTGGGGCACAGACTGGAATGAGCAGTGTGCATATTTAACGGAATAGTGGCAGAGGAGTACTCACGGCTGTCTGCGGGCTGGTCATTTCAGCTCTGGAACTTTGGGCTGTTAGATCGGCACCGTAGTACTGTTCGTTAAAAGTGAGAAAATGTGTGTTTTTTCAATGATCGATTATTTTATATCATAACATTGCTTTAATGGCTACTTTCCTACTGACATTCTTGTAATAACCTATGTTGACTTAAGTTAGGAAAACCACAAAGTCAGTCTTTCCGAGAATCCCGTAGCGAAGCACGGGTACATCAGTTAGTACATACATACATACATACATACATACATACATACATACATACATACATACATACATACATACATACATACATACATACATACATACTGTACCATTCTGTTCATTAATAAGTGATATTTAACGCGGAAGTAATATTGCGCAACATGACGCCAACTGTAAGGGCGTGATGCCATATAGAACGCGGGGACTCAGGAGGTGATACCCTAGGCAGGGTGAGGTTATGCACAAGTGAAACAGAAGATATGTGGGAGAAGGAAAGAGAGATAAGAATTTTGTTTTGGGAAGTACCATACCACCCTAACAATATTTTAAGCGGGAGTAGTCAGGTTCACCACATCACGGGAATCGAGTGATATCTCCTTTATCTGAAGGATTTCCAGAATGATAAAAAGATGAAAATTATCTCCAGAATGTTATGAAGCCAATGATACGTTTAATGCTGTTAACAAGTAATGAGATTAATAACTACGTAATAATCCGACCACCGTGGGAAACTGTTTAGTAGCTGCATACCAAACTCAATAGTGTTTCGAGGGACTTTCCCTCACGTCGCTTCGCTTTTTGCTCCCTATAGGAGCTGAGAGATATGGAAGGAGGCTGTTCATTCGATGGCGAGATTGCTGCTAGTGCGTGTCGCGTGTCTGTCTGTGTTTGCGCCAGAAACCTTTATTTAGGACAAAGACTGTGATTACTTTAGTGTAGCTGTGCTAACGTTTATTCAGTGGATCGGTGATCTATAAACTTTCCAGTAATTATTCAATCGTATGATGGTATTTAGACGCTTTACAGTGAAGTCGCGAGTGCCTAATTAACCGACTGTAGACAATGCCGTAGGCTACATATAGACTTCATCATGAAGCGGTACGGGTAAACCCGCAGATATATTGCGAAGTGCGGAGAGGTGCAAGTATAAACTAAAGCCATTGGTGTTGTTCCCGCTAGACTTATGAGCCTGAATCTGTCGAGCATGAGATAATGACAATTTGTTCGACCGATCAGGTTGCTGATTTCAGATGGTAGATATATTGCTTATATTCATTCGTGCGCGGTTAAGCAGATAAAGGGGAACAATGATGTTTAACGTCGCAGATCGCCAGTACTAATTTCTGTCTCAAAAATTAAATTAAAGTACCGGGAGTGATATGCTGTTAATAAATTAGGCATTTCATTCTAGTGAAGACCTGTGCCGTGTTTCGAGAGACGTGTGATACGAGACCTTCCGACCACAACCGCAAGAAGACGACCTCATGAACGAGCTACCCATGGAGACTGGACCCAGAGGAACGACCCAGGACCACATCGCTACCATGATGGGCTGAGCAGGCACAGCCTAACCCTGACAGAGGGATGAGGAGGTCACCAAATATCAGTTAAGTGAACCATAATTGTAGGCATGTGTTAGGGTTAGCGGTCGTTACGCAGAAATATAGTAATCAAATTTGTAAATATTAGTATAGGACTTGATTATAGCCTATCAGGCTATTTATTAAGATGGTTTTAAAAGTACTAAAATTGTAAAGTATAAATATTTTATGTAGCAGATAGCTACGTAAGTTATGTTTCGTGATGGGAAGAAGAGTGCCTAGTGTTATGTAAGCTTGTTTCGTGTGTATTAGATCAGTATATTCCTTAGTATCTTTCGGCGGATAATATTTCTTGTAAGTATCATTTGGATCAGTTTATCATTCTCTATATTTGGGTGGATAGATCTGCGTAACGTAGTGTTTGCATGCTGCCTGAATATGATTTATATGCATGTATTTATTTGATCGACTCCGGGTGAAATTAAACCACATCGTAAGCTGCCATTAAAATTTGTGACTCCGTTTTACTCTGCCAAACATGGGCTTGAACCTTGGACCTAAAGGTTACCAAGAACACGTCATAAGGATAGACGGTGGTGATTTTATGAGAAATTGTATGGTATAGTACTTTATATGAAATAAATTAGGCCCGTGGTGGTCAGTTAGTTGAGCCTGATATACAGAATGAGAATTGGTTCCTCATTTGTTTTGAGGCTTATTGGTTTGTCAAGTGTAGACGCAATTGAAAGACCTTTTTGTGATGTTAGTCCAGAAAGCAGAGGAACTAGGTCGCTGGCTCCCTTGTTTATGATTTTTTTGTGGGTTGGGGTAGGCTGCACTGGCTAGACGAACAGGTCAATGTCCTAACCAGGCACCCCGGGAAGCCGGAGCAATTTTTAAAAGCCAAATGTTGCAACGGAGTCTTTCTTCAGGCAGAGAGTTATTTATGACAACGATTCTTTCCTTTGTCTCTCTTTTATTTTCCCCTTACTGGTTAAGATGGAGGTGTATTAGTATTTATGATATCTTGATAGTGGATTCAGATTATATGTGGTAGGGTAAGTTATGGCTTTAGTGTTTGCTTCAACTTAGTCGTCGCTTGTAACATGCCGAGTAGCTGTTTACATGTAAATATTTCCCCAAAATGTGAGGGAACCTTTAGTGATAGCGTTATTTCTGCGAAACCTCCTTAATCTTGACATCATGTTTTATTTTATAGGTCTGTGGGTGCTGTTCCATATAAGGGACCTATTTTTGGTTCACTGATCGACTCATACGCAAGGCATCATCACGCTATTTTATTTTGTAACGTCATTCATTCTATTCTGTAAAATTATAGATATAAGCCTTTATGGCAATTATCATTGCACTATGAGTGCGATCCTTTGTAAAAAAAAAAGGCGTTGTGATAACTTTTTAATTTTTAAAATCGAATATGCTTTGTCTAGTAAAGAGTCAAATACTGATGGAGTTCCTCATTTCCATAATTAATTTAATAGTGTAGTATCCTGTCCCATGTTTCTCTCGTCACAAGAACCCCAAATCGGCCGTTACCGGTTGCAGCTAGGCTGGTGCAGTTATATATCGACAGGTAAGAAGGTAAGTTCGATAATCCATTATTGTTTACGCTCTGGAGGGTATATTAAATTGGCGCCCGAACGTAAATGGACTGCTGTTATGGATTATTAGGCATATTAAATTGTCGCTTTCGGCATAATCTGCCATTACGGTCAAGTCGTGAGAACCCTACGTTACTTTTTTGGTTCTTTAGGCTGGATACTTCCATTTTCTTGAAATGTTTTATAAAGATTATGAACTGTTCTACACTTAGAACATCTACACCTGGGAATCTCTTTTGAACCCTTCTTTAAGCTTGACGAGCTGACCGATTAACACATATGAATCGTACATAAAGCCACGCTTAGCTGTTGAAAAAACATGAACCATAAAACCCTTTATGACTAATTCCAGAATATTAAGAAAATAAAACACACACACACACACACTTGGGAACAGTTGAAATACGCCTGCGAGATCGGATACGTATACAAGGTATACAAAACAAATCCCCGGATCAGGGAACAACACACATGATGCCATACTGCACCATCCTCTTCCCACGCGTGGCTAATGAGCGAGGAGCTCGCTCTAACAAAAACACTGTGCGCTTTGCAGTAAAGCTTATCTGATCACTGTTTGGTGTGCAAACGGTATTTTATTATGAAGAAAGTACAATATGGAAAGGCTTTATGAAATAATAAATATGGTTTACATTAATATTATTATTTAAATAATTATAACAAAGAATGTATCAGTATGATTTTCTATATTAAGGTTTTAAGTCGTGCATATATGTTTTATAAATATGGCATATGCTTACGTACATTTCCCTTGTGACGGTTCCAATTGTAGAGAGAGAGAGGGCTGTTTTTTTTTACAACTTGCTTTACGTCGCACCGACATAGGTAGGTCTTACGGCGACGATGGGACAAGAAAGGGTTAGAAGTGGGAAGGAAGTGGCCGTGGCCTTAATTAAGTTACAGCCCCAGCATTTGCCTGGTGTAAAAATGGGAAACTATAGAAAACCACCTTCAGGGCTGCCAACAGTAGGCTTTCGAACGCACTATCTCCAGAACGCAAGCTTACAGCTGCGTGCCTCTAACCGCATGGCCAACTCACTTGGTAAGAGAGAGAGAGAGAGAGAGAGAGAGAGAGAGAGAGAGAGAGAGAGAGAGATGTCTGTGGAGAGATGGCGTGGAATAACATTAGTAAATGAATAAGTTTGAGTGGTGTCTTTAAAAGTAGGGAAGATCACAATATGAAGATAAATTGGGAACTCAAGAGGATAAATTGGGGCAAATATTCCTTTATAGGAAGGGGTGTTAGGGATTGGAATAACTTACCAAGGGAGATGTTCAATAAATTTCCAATATTTTTGCAATCATTTAAGAAAGGCTAAGAAAACAACAGATAGGTAATCTGCCACCTGGGCGATTGCCCTAAATGCAGATCAGTAGTGATTGACTGATTGTATCAAAACACACAAAAAGGTACACAGTTGAACCAAGAGGTAAAAGACAACCTAAAAAAAGATGTTACACCCCTTGAAACATGGATCAATTATTTTGGGCATTCTGTGGTCAGAAATATGTCAGAAAGAAGTCCAGAAAGGAGGTCAATTAAATCAAGAAGTCAGTCAAGATTATTACATTTTAGAACAGCCGAATTCAGTACCAGTACGGTATTAAAGGAATTACGTACAAACCATTAATCTCATCTTTGGTCCGTATTGAACAAACCACAGATAAAGCTCAGAAAACTCGTTTTGAAAAAAGGACCTAATTATAGTAGGAACAGAATTTGAAGGCTGAGAAGGAAAGTGCGACTTTAGAGTTGCAAACAGTTTTAGCATTCTTTCTACTGCAGGAAACAAACTTAACCACATTGTTTTGCTGTGACACAAAAGCTGTTCATAATTTATTTCAACAAACTCGCAGAATTCTTTGAGTTCAGTGCGAATTGTATAGATATGGAAATAATTGAAGACTTTTAAATTATAGTCTCTACATCAACTGGCAGTACATCAGCACCTTGTTGCAAACAATTGTGCTGGACATCCAACCCCGATTATGTGTTCATTTAATTTACTTTTAAGTGCTGAAAATACGTTTTGCCTTCCCTCCAAAATTTACACTTGCATTGTCTCCACTAAAAGCAACGCATTTAGCAGAAATATTATGCTTCTTTAAAGTCTCGGAAACATAATTGGATATCGTCTCTGAAGTTTCATTAGGACATGTTTGTAGTTCTAAGACTTCAGTTTGAATACCATTTTCTTCATAGTCAAAATATTGTATAACAGTAGGAAAAAGTTTCAAAGCCCCATGGTTGCTAGCATCAGTACCCACTCCGATCAAAGGAATACTATTATTCAATGTTTTAGTGATAATGTCAATGGAATGAGGGGCGGTTACATTATTTACTAGCTGATATACCCGTGCTTCGCTACGGAATTCTACATTATATGCGGACTTCTAAGTTAGGTAGTGTACACGTTGTGAGTAAGATTGTATTAAATTGCATAGCACTTAAGGTTACCATAGAAACGCGACGGGGAAGTCACCAAACGTCTTTTCTCATATGAAGACTGGGTTAGGGAATTTTCATTGTAATGGTAGGCCTCCTTGCCTACATCAGTCACAATCAGGTTGGGGTTTTCATTATAATGGCAGACACTCTCCACCTGCCTTTTTACATCCTCAGAAAGACTGCCTTAGTAGTTTTCCCAAATGAAATGAACATAGGTCATTACAATGACGTCAGTAGGAATGGCGCGATTAAAGGCAATGCTTTCATGTGACATACTCGATCAAATGAAAAACCACACATTTATTAATTTTTAACGAACAGTACTAGCTGCCGATGTAACAGTCCAAAGTTCCAGAGCTGGAATGACCAACCCGCAGACAGCCATGATCCGTGTAAACACACTTCGTCTTATTTCGGCCGGGTGGGGGTGTCGAATAGTGGAGACTCCCAGGGCAAAAACTATGCCCTTTTACTAATCTGTTTTCTAGGATTACCCGATGAGTTGGAAATTTTTCCTCCAAGCCAGAGGAGAAACCCCGTCTGTACTGCTAATTTGGAAAAAAATGAATGTAGAATTTAATAAAAGTGAAGAGGAAGAATCTTTTCTTAAGAGAAGGGTCTTTTTAGGGTTGCATTTTGAGTTATTTAGTGAATTGTGGTACTATAATTTGGAAAAGGCCTAAACTGTAATTCTAGACTAGGTCATACTACTACTACTACTACTACTACTACTACTACTACTACTACTACTACTACTACTAAGTGAGCCTCTGCCTTATGTGTGCACACTGCTCATTCAAAATAGCGTGTCAGAGTAGGGATCGAAAGCTGGAATACTATGATGAACCAGTCTGTTACGTACCTAATGGCAGTATCAGAAAATGTAAGAACCAGAGGAATGGCATGCTAAAGAAGGAAGTTTTCTAACTCCCCAGCTATTTCCTCTAATATTCAGTCAGGCTGTTATACTCGGTGCGCAGCAGTAATCCCATGTATCTGAGTTGAGCGGCAGCAGAAGAGACAAAGAACACCACAACAAACAATGGTCAATGTAATGTTGTTGTTGATCAATGTTATACGCTTTCAATATTGTAGGCCTTCACATTTAGTTTTCTTCCAGCTCTGAAATACCACTCTTATCATAGGCGGTAGGGTAAAACTGAATAATATATAAATGGTCGGAAATTGTATTCTCAATAACTTTTGTTATGTAGTACTTTTCGATAGGTATTGGTATTTTAAAAATTAAATTTTAGGCGCCCTCCCCTAAACTACAATTTCATCCAGGGTGAATAAAATAGTTTATAACTTAGACTGTAGTTTTTTATTCTCCGACTCTATATACCGACTTTCATTCAATTCTGTTAATCAATTTTCTCATGGCTCGGTGTTGATATGGTCTTGGCAAAAAACAACATGAATATCTGTGTTATCAAAGCCGGTACGGTAACAGTGTATGACATAAATGATTGGACATTTAATTCTATATGGCTTTCGTTATGTAATATTTATCGATAGGACCACTAATAATATAAATATTTGAGAATTAAATTTTAGGCCTTCCCCTAAACTACCATTTCACTCCGTGTGAGTAGAATGATTTATAGCATAGATTGTAGCGGCTCACCCCCCGACTTCACATACCGATTTTCATTAAATTATCTTCAGTCGTTTTCTCGTGATGCCTGTACATACCTACCTACCTACCTACCTACCTACCTACATACATACATACATACATACATACAAACATACTGTCCCCTTCAAAAGTGGAAATAATTTATTAAGGGAGAATGATTTATTTCATCAGTGAGTTGAAACATTATTTTGATCGCCAGGAGGGTGAGATTTTACACTCCCGTGCCAGCATGAACAAGCCGCCTGCGAACCGGTTTTCCCAAACTACCAAGAGAACGAGAAAGCAGGGTGAAATTCCTGTTAGGTGTCCTTCAGACACATGTGTGTGTGCCACGTGATCAGGCGGGCAGCGTGATTATAATCGATCAATAATGGCAAGGTCGTGTGACGTGAAACTAGGGCAGCCAATAAAAATGACAACCTTCACAGTAATGCAACAGATCCACCAATCAGATATAATCAAGAGGCACACCTCCGTCTTAAGACAGTGAATTTATGGTAATTCCAAAGGAAATTTTATAGAGGGTTTTTAATTCTGAACACTTGATTTGAGCGAAACTCTGAATGCAGCTACGGTCGAGACTGGACGTCGTTTGCTTTACTGGGAGACTTTGCATTAGAGAAGGCACTGAGGACTGAATAAACTGCAATTCAGGCATTTGAAAAACTTCTCTACGATTTATTTATGACTGTCATAAGTTAAGTGTCCATCTCCAAATTATTAAACATCGCGTGTGTATCCTGGACTATTGCTAAGACTTTTATTAGTTTCAGGTTTTCTACGAGAACTCAGAAGAAGGAAGGTCGTTGGTTCGAGCTCGCTTCAAGATGGCTATCCCTTTCCGAGATGAATCCTACTGTTTCCTGTGCACCTTCATCTCCTCCATGACTCACTAATTATGTAAGGCGTCGGACATTGGCAAGACTTTGTTCGATGGAAGGTGATGTGTCCACGTACTAGGTCATCAGCCAGAATCCAGTTAACACCAGCCACATGAGTATTCTTTAAGAATTCATCTTTCTTTCTGTAAAATGTCTGTAAAAAGTAGCCTTACCTTATTCATTTAGATTTTCTATTAGTTTAACAGTGGTTTGACTTTTCATTCTTCTTTCCTCGGTGGGAGGTAGTTTGTGCTCTGGAATGAATGTGTATTCGGTTCTATTAGTTAGAGATAAGAGTGAATGTCATCGAGAGAGACCTCAACTGTCCTAAAAATTTAAGACGGCAGGAGAAATAAAAGTAAATGACCCCTACGTTAATTTTGAATGATTTTGAAATAGTTTGAAAATTAATTGAGACAGATTAGGACAGTGTTCTAGTGTTTTTCTGAGTGTCAAATTTCATTCTACGATTATACGACATTTCTGTGGACTTGAGTTCGTTTAGAGTCATCTGAATAATTTCGTACGATAGCTTTGCAAGTGTGATTAGGCACGGTCAATAAATAATAAATAATAATAATAATGAATAAAAATAATTAAACCTAATTACGGGCTAAAATTTGAATAACGTCATGGGTTTAATGTTGGTTTGTTCTTGGAAAGAATTAACGTGTGCTCACTTTATGTAAAATAGGCCTGGAACATGGCTTCCTCCGGACGGAGTAATGATGAATTATACGTATATTTTACTGTGCTATTAATTTGATAATGACTTGCAGATGGACATTATATTTTGTGTGATAATTTATGCATCCATTAGAGTCGTTTTTGGAAGAAATGTGTCTCTGGACATGATTTCTTCGAGCTTGAACGTAGATTAATTGAGAGCCACGATACAGTAGGAGAATAAGAATAAATGCCGCAACTCATGTACCGTAAGCGCGTATTCTAATATTTTGACCTGTGCTGTAGGTATTTTACTTGCTTATTTTGGATGATTTCTGTTTAAAAGGATTCCCTTGAACATCGTTGTATAATTCATTTTTGCATAAAAGTGATAACCTCAACTTTATCACGTCCGAGATCGACACCTGGAATGTACATGATATTGTCATCTAGAGAATGATTTCCCTAATTTGGAATAAATCCAAAAATTAATAATAATGGGTTAGTGTTCGTGTAAATAATATTGTAATATTATCGTGTACCTGTGTGTGAATGTGTGATGTGTGATTTGATTATATTCTGTTTTGTGATTTTTCTTGAATGGTTTTATGATGATGTTCTCCACTGCGCGCGTCAAATTTTGACCGATTTACGTTATTTTCGCGTGTCCGTGATTTGATGAATTATGAATCTTTAGAAGATTTTATTATAATTTAAGGTAGATTAGGATCTAATTCACTCAAATAAATTGAATAAGAGAAGGCAACGTCCGTGGATTGATGTCACGAGGCTGAATTTTTAGTTATTGTACAGTCACTTATTGCATAACAACGAGTAACGTTTAGGTTGATGTGAGATCAAATAATAATTAATTATGAGAAGTTCAGTCACTTACTAATTATAAAAATGAATTGATTGATGAAGGGAAAGTCTAAGGAAGACTTATTAACCACAATTTCTTGAATTAAACATTTTCCAATAATTTTAATAAGGGAAAGAAAATGATCATTTTCTTGTAGAATTAAGTGAGATCCAGAAGGAATATTTTAATTTAAGCAATTTAATTATCATTATTGGAGAGAGTGATACCAGATATTATTTTGATTTTCAATCCAGTTTATAGTAAATTAATTGATCCCTATTATTATTATTATTACAGACAAGAACATTCGTTGAGCTTTAATTTGATCAAGATTCCTTATAGACGATAGCACGAGGAGAAGAGATTTTCAAGAATTAGTCCCAGATTTTGTAAATTTAATTGTTTATTGGAAGAGTGATAGTTTTTAATAAATGTATAAACCTATTTTAGCTTCTTTTCATTTGTCGCTAGTCCTTCATCTATTCCTGCCTTTAAAATTTTCTGCACAGCCGATAAGCGAATGGTCGACCTCTGAGACTCTCGCTCACCGGCGAGCTGAGCCCGGCATGATGGGGGCAATACATACATACATACGATGTGCATTCAAGTTCTAAGGCCTCCGATTTTTTCTCCAGACTGGAAAGAAATAGAAACATGTGCATTGTTTTAAAATGAGCCCGCGTTCGTTGTCAAAACGTCACAGAAATGGCAGCACTATACGACAGATGGAATTTTAGCGCCAGCCGCGAGAATGAGAACTTTTTTAGATACTTAACCCTTTAAGTTGCAAAAGACTGGGAGACTGAAAAAAATCAATTTTATTGCATGTTTAGAATTAAATGCAATAGACTATCATACAGACATGCTTAATTTACAAAATCATATTCATTTAGTGATATATTTTTGGTGGGAAATATATATCCCACTGCCACTTCCCGACAGCTGACATTCTTGGGGTGTTCATTGGGATAATAATTTCCCACCTAGTAAATTACGTAGTATTTTTCATAAGTAGCATATTTTTCTGGCTGAGGCATTTGTTCTCCAGTATTTCTCATAGCAATGTCGCTGTTGAGTAATTAGTCTTCTGAAGAAAGGGTTGAGTCGCTCTCTGACACAACAGCAGGGAATAACGGACGTCTTTCCGCTGTTGGAGAAGCAGGTATGAAGTCTGGACCGGCCAGCGAGATTTCAGATAATCCTAATTCAGAATCATCAGAATCAAATCGTTCTAATAATAGAGACATACAGTATTTTCTCTTCGCTCTTCATTCACCACTGGTAAAAGGTTCCATTTCTGGCTGTGAATTGGATCTCCTTCCTAAGAGAAAGAAAATATAAAGCTTATAACTCAAGTTTTCATCCATTAACAGCACGTATCCAAATGCCATCACTGCAATTGTTGGCACTATACAGTAATAATATTTTAATAGTCAAGCTAACTGCTAAATAAACTTACCAAAACTGAGTGAGCAATCTTCAGCATCACTATTGCCTGCTCATCTGGAATTTCCTCTTCCAGCCACTTCGCAATATTCTCCATATTCCTTGGCAAAAAATACAAATCTACAAAATAAGCCCGTAAACACGTTCCTTTGTATCATACTACAAATTAGATAATATACCCAGATGCTAATGTAAACCTAACAGCCTTCAAATGTACACCGATGTGTGTATGCTGATAAACTGGTGTGAAAAATCTGCATACATGACTGCAAGTTGGTATAACAACTTGGCCAAGAAAGAGAACAACAAAATATTGCATACACGAACAAATAAATATGTAATTCACTGATATGCAGTCCGATACTTGTGATCTGTGGCACCCGAATTTATTTCTGAAACATCAAAATTTGGAAACAAAAATATAACCTGAATCATTACTTGACATTTAACATTTATAACTGTAAATCAATGCATCACGGCACAAAACTAAAGCATAATATTAGTTGTGTATATGTTACATAAAACTATTATTACCAATTAGACTTCCTCCTTGGCTCAGGTTTTCAATAAATTGCTTCAAACTTGCCTATTACAACACAACATCGTCTGTAAAGAACTTCAAGCAACCAGAGGGATATATATTTCCCACCTGGTAACATCTGACTTGCTGGTCAAAGAGTAAATATATGACTGAGGCAATTTATGCACTCCCTGTATCCAGCACATGAAACTACATAATCCTTGCATGGTGGGAACTAGATATCTCTCTGGAGCATTAGCGTATACTAGGTGGGAAGAATATATCCCAAAGAAACTTAAAGGGTTAAAATGGCGACGTTTTCCTTACTTGAACAGCGTGCAATCATTCGTTTTTTTGAATTTGCGTGGTGTGACACCAATTGAAATTCATCGACAGTTGAAGGAGACATGTGGTGATGGAGTTATGGATGTGTCGAAGGTGCGTTCGTGGGTGCGACAGTTTAATGAAGGCAGAACATCGTGTGACAACAAGCCGAAACAACCTCGGGCTCGCACAAGCCGGTCTAACGACATGATCGAGAAAGTGGAGAGAATTGTTTTGGGGAATCGCCGAATGACTGTTGAACAGATCGCCCCCAGTGTTGGCATTTCCGTGGGTTCTATGCACACAATCCTGCATGACGACCTGAAAATGCGAAAAGTGTCATCCAGGTGGGTGCCACGAATGCTGACGGACGACCACAAGGCTGCCCGTGTGGCATGTTGCCAAGCAATGTTGACGCGCAACGACAGCATGAATGGGACTTTCTTTTCGTCGATTGTGACAATGGATGAGACGTGGATGCCATTTTTCAATCCAGAAACAAAGCGCCAGTCAGCTCAATGGAAGCACACAGATTCACCGCCACCAAAAAATTTTGGGTAACCGCCAGTCCTGAAAAAATGAAGGTGTCCATGTTCTGGGACAGCGAGGGCGTAATCCTTACCCATTGCGTTCCATAGGGCACTACGGTAACAGGTGGATCGTACGGAAATGTTTTGAAGAACAAGTTCCTTCCTGCACTGCAACAAAAACGTCCGGGAAAGGCTGCGCGTGTGCTGTTTCACCAAGACAACGCACCCGCACATCGAGCTAACGTTACGCAAACGTTTCTTCGTGAAAACAACTTTGAAGTGATCCCTCATGCTCCCTACTCACCTGACCTGGCTCCTAGTGACTTTTGGCTTTTTCCAACAATGAAAGACACTCTCCGTGGCCGCACACTCACCAGCCGTGCTGCTATTGCCTCGGCGATTTTCCAGTGCTCAAAACAGACTCCTAAAGAAGCCTTCGCCGCTGCCATGGAATCATGGCGTCGACGTTGTGAAAAATGTGTATGTCTGCAGGGCGATTACGTCGAGAAGTAACGCCAGTTTCATCGTTTTCGGGTGAGTAGTTAGTTAGAAAAAAATCGGAGGCCTTAGAACTTGAATGCACCTCGTACGTACATACATACATACATACATACATACATACATACATTCATACATACATACATACATACATACATACATACATACATACATACATACATACATACATACATACATACATACATACATACATACATACAGACAGACAGACAGACAGACAGACAGACATTACGGAAAAGTAAAAACTGCATTTCCTTGTTACTATGGACATGATCGATACAGAAAAACCATTCTTTTCAAATTCTGAGCAATGTACTGACAAAACTCTTATTATATATATATAGATGATAGCTTAAATTTTGGTTCTAGCGCATGATATTTTGTTAGCAATCTCAAAATCTGCAAACAGCACTTTATCCAACTTTGATGTGCAGTACATAGACCTATACAACTCATGGTGAGAAACTGTGTGATATGCCAATGTTGCCTCTGTTGCCCAAACTTTCCTGTCTAGTGGGGAATGTTTAATCGGGAAAAATGAATCAATATTACTGCTAGAAGAACTTCTTCTAATTATTTTTCTATGCTTTTCACTAGCAAAAGTCTCTCGAGATCACCTGCACCGTTGTTTCCAACAGTTACACAACAGTCACAAATATAACATTTCGCCTCACTTTCGTTACGTCCCTCTCTAAAACACGGGTGCTTCTGTTTCAGTTTCTCCGAGAACTTACATTTCCCCTTTTGTGTCTCGCCATTTTTGAGTGATGGCATACTGATATTATTCAAATTTCATAATAAAATCACAAACACTATTTAACTTCTATTTAAATTTAATACTTCTCACTCAATAAAAACCACTAAATCATATATAATAAAATAAAATCCTATAACTACCAAAATTATTGCTACAATATTTGTTGTTTTATACTTTATTGGCTTCTTTACCTTTATTAGTTGGGTTATTTAATGTTTATAGTAAGATAATATAGAAAAGCAGTGCAGCGGATGCCAGGGCTTGCACTAGGAAGTTCCAAATCCTACTAGCACAAAAACAAAACTACACAATACCGCAGTCAGCATTACTTGACTGGTGAATCGCCGCCGAGAATTCCCCGGCCCCGACCGAGCACGTTCAGATCACGTCGGGCAGTGTCACCACTTTGGTGACAGGCCTTTCAGACAGCTCTAACTTAAGATATGAGTTATTATTAAGTGAGTAAATGACGTAGTCTGATAGGGGTATCCAGAATATGGACTGAGATAGAGGAAGTGCAACAAAAATAGCTTTGCAACAGAGAAAACAATAGGAAACTGAATGACTAAGAATACAATATGCAAAAAGCCGGACATTTAATAGCAAATAATAAATGGCTGCCGGACAGAGGATGAGCATGAACAACGGAGGACATGTCCGGCAAATGCCGGACGGTTGGTCACCCGAACTCTACCGCAAGAATGAGAATTATGCATCTGAATATAAGTGGCATGATAACAAATTTTTAAAGCATGCTAGTTATGTTAAATAAACTGGACTTTAAACCAGACATCATAATAATATATGAAACCCAAATCATTATGGATATACCCTTCTCTATTTTAGGATATAATGAGTACTTCATACCCCCACAAAATTCTACATATGATAGTTTAAAGATACATACGTACATGTAACCCTCATACAAAATGTTGCAATATATACTGTGAAGACCTTAAAGGCAGCAAATGGTAGCCTAACCAAACCCAAACCAAACCCCATGGCACTACAGCCCTTGAAGGGCCTTGGCCTACCAAGCGACCGCTGCTCAGCCCGAAGGCCTGCAGATTACGAGGTGTCGTGTGGTCAGCACGACGAATCCTCTCGGCCGTTATTCTTGGCTTCCTAGACAGGAAATGGTAGTCTACTCAACTTAAATATAATAAAGAAAGTTACTTGATACTTGCTATGTACAGATCACCCTCCACAAGCCCAAAGGAATTCATAGAAGAACTAGGAAATACACTTCAGCAGCTACCTGCAGCCACACACCATATACCATAATAACAGGATATTAACATTGACATTTTAAACCCAACTCGTCGGTACAATCAAAAAAAAATGAATACATAAATACCTTAAGTGCTAATGGTTTCATTTCATACATCAAATCTGCAAGAAGGATAACCCCTAAATCTAGAACATGTAGGCCTATAGATTGCATACGTGTTAAATTCCATAGAAATAACAATTTGCAGTCGTATGTTCTACATACTAGTATCACAGATCACAGTCCTATTTTCTCATACAAAAACAACCCCAGAAATATCATAAGTTACCACAAATGGAATGAAAAACACTGAACAATGCCAGAATAAATTATGAAGCTTTAAATAAAGCCTCAAGAGAGGAAAATCGGGAATCTGTCCTGAATGAACACGATGTCCACAAAGCGGCCCGTAGTTTTATTGGGCTATTAACTCAATATATCTCTGAACACTTTACTAACACAAGACATGTAAGATAAAAATTCAGAAAGATAACACCATGGATAACAACTGGAATCCTAAGAATAAGGGACAAATTACACCAGACTATTGTAAAACAAAAGATGTGCTTCTCAAATAATGACGAGATCACAAACACTATTAAGAAACATAAAACATACCGAAACCTGATAAACAGGCTCATTAAAATAGCAAAAGAGAAGTACTACCGTATTCTAATAAAAATTGTGTCAAGCTCAAACAATTCTATAGAAAAGCATAAATGATATAACATGTAGGAAAGAGAACAGAAAGTCAGATATAGATAGCATAAATCTTACAGACTCACAAGAAACATCCCAACCAAATATCATTGCAGACAAATTTGTAAATTATTTCAGATGTATAGGTTTAGAACTTGCTGCCAAATTAATAAATATCAGCAAATAACCTAATGACACATATGACATTCATGCAATACCTCAACCACAATCTATCTCTTTTCTTCCCATAACAGAAATAATGAATCACTACAGCTACACTAGAAGATAGATATATATTTCAATAATTAATTCCAACGAGCCAAAGGCTCATACAGAGGAATTATACAATCAATAATATATTCACTGGCGGATCTACAAACTCTGATACTTACAATGATATAATCAGGTGACTTAAACAGTAAAAGTAGAGACATCAATACAGAAAGTGTAAAAAATTAAAATAAAATACCATTCTATAGTTCCTTAATCATACTAAGATACTTAAACTATTTAGTACTACAAGTGAGCAACAATGCAACAGGATTGACAAAGCGGGGCGAGTGTTTTTTTAAACATTACCTATTTATATTTCACCTATGAAGTATCTATTCCATATATTTTCCTTTGCCTTTCGTTTGAAAGTGATTGAAGTAGGGGCAATTTTTACGTCAGCAGGAAGTTTGTTGTATGCTTGAATTGCTGAGCATTTACAACTGTTCTTCCCATATTTTGAAGAGTGGATGCGATACAAGGCCAAATCATCTGCATGTCTAGTTTGATACCTGTGGTTGTCTGAATTGGTTATTGAAGTAGTGTTGTGAAATATTATGTTTCTTTTTATTTTATGCATTAGTATGAAAGAATTAAGCTCTGTAATTATGCTGAGAGCTGGAATTTTGGTCTGAGCGTACAAGTCTTTTACTGGGGTGTATAATGGTGAGTTAAAGATGTTCCTTATTGCCCTGTTCTGTATCACCGTTAGTTCATTCAGGGAAGACTTTGTACAATGTGACCAAATTACACATAAGTACTGCAAGTGGCTATGTACTAGTGAGTAATAAATTTGTAGGAGGAGGTGTTTAGGCGTTAAATATCTAAGTATTTTAGTAACCCAGCAACTGGGGTAATTTTCTTAGTTATGTATTCAGAATGGTCATTCCAGGTCAGGTTCTCATCAATAATTAATCCAAGATATTTCATTTTATTTACTTTTTCTATTTCCGTATCATTTATGAGTAATTTATCACTATTTGAGTGAAGGATTTTTTGTTTTGAAATAAGCATGTATTTAGTTTTCTGCAGATTCATTGTCAAGTTGTTACACTGGAACCAGTGTAAGAGAGTGAGTATGTCCTACTGCTTGTTTTCTAAAACTGTGTCCTTCCTTTTGCCCGTATAGAAGATATTGGTGTCATCAGCGTATAATGTGATATAGCCATTTAGATTACATAAAGAAATATCATTTATATAAATGAGAAATAAAATAGGACCTAGTATGAAACCTTGTGGGACACCATGGTTTACATACTTGGCAGAGCTCGAGTAGTTATTCACGGTAACAAGTTGCTTTCGTCCTGTTAAGTAATTTCGAAACCAATTCAGCGCAAGGCCACGAATTCCAGCCTTTCCTAATTTTCTTAAAAGAATACTAAAAATGGCGGATCCAATTCAGTCATGGTGTGTGGCTTGTGCAACTCTAGCATAAAATCAGAAGATGACCACATAATATGTGACGGAAAGTGTCGTAGAAGGCATCATACCGTGTGTGTAAAATTCAATAAGAAATATTTCAGGAAACTTGTTGATGATAATTCGAAGAAATGGTACTGTGGTAGGTGTGACGATACGGCATGTCTTAGTAATGAGACTGAGTGTCTGTCTAACGTTAGTGAAATAGATCACGTGATTAGAAATATTCATAAGAGACTTTCAAAACTTGAGGCAATAGAACCGAAGCAGGGCGAGATTCAAAAGGCTGTGTCATTTTGTGCGACTCGTTCGACGAGGTAAAAGATTGTCTTCGAAAAATTACTGAAGACTTCAAGATGGCGATGTCTGAAATCGCAATGTTAAAAAGCAAGGTAAATGATCTTGAGAAAGAACGTGAAATAACACAAGCAGAGGTAGTAAAACTAAAGACAGAAAACCAAGAATTGCAACAATATGTTCGAAGAAATAATTTGGAAATCCACGCCCTGCCACATGTTCAGAATAAAAATCCACTTTCAATAGTGAAAGGCCTCGGTAAAGCACTCGATGTAGAAGTGGCCGATTGTGATATCGATGCGTGTCATAGACTACCCTCCAGAAAGCCTAAATTCCCACCACCTCTCCTTGTGAAATTTTGTAGCCGCCTCAAGAAATAAGATGAAAAACATCAAGTCGAGTGAGGTAGGTATTCAGGCTGCCCCTAGAACTGTTTACATAAACGAACACCTGTCACCGACCAATAAATACCTACATTAACTGACGGGGGACCTGAAGGGACATGGTTATAAATTTGTGTGGAACAAAGACTGCAAAATATACGTAAGGAAATTGAAAAATCACCGATCAATCCGCATTCAGAACACCGAGGACATTAATCGCCTTCAAGGCGAAGATATTACCAAGAATATGCCACCCAGGCACATTATTCAACCTCAAAATGACTAGTGATAGGACTACTTTAGATAATATTATAACAGGATACCCAAAACTTCTTCTAGGTTGCTATGGAGTCAAATTCAACTGTTTGGACGATTTCATTCAACAGAAACCCTTGGATATTACCGTGAACTCATGTCATAGTTCAATTTCAGTTAATTTACTTAGTGAAGTTAGGATTTTGTACCTTAACACCAGAAGTATCAGAAATAAGCTTGACGATATTGAGTTGTTGTTATTCCTCATTGGAGAAGTGGATATTGTGGTTGTGTCTGAAGTTTGGATAACTAGCAATGAAGCTAAATTCTATAATCTAAGGAATTGTGATTGTGTATTTGCTTACAGAGATGGTAGAGAGGGAGGTGGAGTGGGTATTTACGTATTGTATACTTGGAAAGTAAACTTGATATCAAAATGTGAGTTGAATCATAGCTTGTTGTTGATTGAGATTTACAGATATCAGTTCAAAAGGAAAGGTTGCAATCACATTAACATTATTGCTGGATACAATCCTAACCGGAATAGTTCCACTCCATTCTTGAGTTCTCTTGAACAATTTCTCAGTCAGCCTAATAGTCCTAACAAGCTGTGTTTGTTCCTAGGTGATGTCAATATTGATATTTTATCCAATGACCAATTAAAAAGAAAGTATCTCAATCTTCTAACTTGCTATGGTTTTGCCCAGTGCAATAGAACATATCCAACCCGAATAAGTGACTCTGCTAGCACCTTACTTGACCACATATCGGTGAATAATTCTGAATTATGCTATACAGTATCAAATAGTAATAATGAGTTAACTGACCATAATATTTTAGTTTTTGACATGCTATGGCCAAACCAAAACACTCACCTAACATCTCCTCACTCTAATATTTCTGCAATACCTAGTAGGTGTAAGGAGAATGAATCGAGCAATACCTACATGAACACTGGTGTACACAAGTCAGATACATATCATGCGAACAGTTGCAAAATAGATATATTGTATGATTCATTCACTAACCAAATACGACAAAAGGACAATTACACGAGCTATCCTAATAAACACCACAACATTAAAGGGCATAAACAAACCTAGGAAATTTCCTTGGGTTACTAATGATCTTCTTACCCTTATAAAGTGACGAGACTGCTTGCAGCAAAACTCAAACATCCTACTCACAAGAATAACATGCCTCTGAGACAAGAATACTGCAGGTGTAGAAATACAGTACCAGTAACTAACTTAAAAAGAAGACTCAAACATGACTACTACTCAAACCTGTTCAAATCTCATAATAACAATCCAAAACAGATATGGAAATTCGTGAACAAAATCATTCATAATAAAAAAGTAACGAAGGTCTCGTGTACCACGCTTGAAATTGAAGGCAAAGTAATAACAGATAAACAGGTCCTGTCTGACTTACTCAACACCTTTTTTTATAAACATTGCCAAAAACCTAGCTCTAAGTATTCCTGAACATAATACTGTGTCCTTCAGTGAATTTACTAGTCTTGAATCCCTTTACCTGTACCCAACGGATCTAGCAGAAGTTAAGTCAATCACATCTAACCTTAAAAGTATGAATAACTGCGGTGTAGATGGCATTATTCCCTCACTATAAAGGGAGCAAAGGACCCTATAATAGGATTACCCGCAGAGATCATTAATGAGTCCCTGACTACCGGTATAATATTCAATAAACTAAAGATAGCTAAAGTGATCTCTGTGTTTAAGGGAGGGAATAGATTAAAGCCAAGTGATTATAGGCCAATCTCGATTTTAACAATTGTTTGTGAAGAAAAGACTTTTGGCTTTTCTAAACAAAAAGAATTTCTTCTATAAGCGTCAATATGGGTTCAGGGAGAGGTCTAGTACCGTTGATCTCATTACAATGTTACAATCCACCGTAGACAACAACATTGCAGCAGGCTTATTCATTGATCATACCAAAGCTTTTGATACTGTTGATCAATCACTAATGGAAGGACGATTTCCAGACCCATTCAAAATTGCTCTCATAGTCCCAATCCATAAATCAGGCAATAAGAGAGAGTTAAACAATTATCGCCCAATTTCTCTCACAACCCATCTTTCAAAATTACTAGAGAAATGCAATGGAACTAGATTACTTAATCTTACTCTTACTATATATAAAAATGGATGTATGTATGTAAATGACACATCTCCTCCTAAACCACTGGAGCAATTTCAATCAAATTTTGAAACTTATTCTTTGCTATATGGAGACGAGCACTGTGTGGGTAAGCCACCCCTAGCCCCCTTAGGGGTGGGGGGTTAGGGGGTCAGGTAAAAAATAATCGAAAATAGTGTCGAATCCATAATTTTTGAGGTCGCTGAGGTGAATAGGGATACTCCGGATTTTAAAAAAGTCAAATTTCTGCTCCCATTTGGATGGGGGCGAGGGGGACTGATGTATAAAATTAAACGAAAATAGTGTCGAATACATAGTTTTCGGGGTCGTCGAGGCGAATTGTATACTCCGGATTTTGAGTATCAGGAGACAAACCACGTGGGGGTAAGAAAGCCCAGGAAACCTTGGGGGGGGGGGGGGGCAAGGGGGCCAGATATACATATTAACGAAAATAGTGTCGAATCCATACTTTTCGGGGTTGCTGAAATGAATAGTGACACTCCGGTTTTTTCAAAGTCCAAGTTCAGCCACCTTTGGGGTGAGGGGGAGTGATATATAAAAATAAACGAAGATGATTGTATGTATGTATGTGTGTATGTGTGTAAATGACACATCTGCTCCTAAACCACTGGAGCAATTTCAATCAAACTTTGAACACTTATTATTTGCTGTCTGAAGACGAGCACTGTGGGGGTAAATGAAATGTCGTATGGCTTTTAGTGCCGGGATATCCCAGAACGGGTTCGGCTCGCCAGGTGCAGGTCTTGCTATTTGACGCCTGTAGGCGACCTGCGCGTCGTGATGAGGATGAAATGATGAAGACAACACATACACCCAGCCCCCGGGCCATTGGAATCAACCAATTAAGGTTAAAATCCCCGACCCGGCCGGGAATCGAACCCGGGACCCTCTGAACCGAAGTCCAGTACGCTGACCGTTCAGCCAACGAATCGGACTGTGGGGGTAAGCCACCACTAGCCCCCTTAGGGGTGGGGGTTAGGGGGTTCAGGTTAAAACATAATAGAAAATAGTGTCGAATCAGTAGTTTTTGGGGTCGCTGAGGTGAATAGTGGCACTTCCGGTTTTTTAAAAGTCAAATTTCTGCTCCCATTTGGGTGGGGGGCGAGGGGGGACATGATGGATGGATGTATGTGTGTAAATGACACACCTCCTCCTAAACCACCGGAGCAATTTCAATCAAATTATGAAACTTATTCTTTGCTATCTGGAGACGAGCCCTATGGGAGTAAGCCACATCTAGCCCCCTTAGGGGTGGGGGTTAGGGGTGTCAGGTAAGGAAATAATGGAAAATAGTGTCGAATCCATAGTTTTTGGGATCGCTGAGGTGAATAGTGACACTCCGGATTTTTTAAAAGTCAAATTTCTGCTCCCATTTGGGTGGGGGGCGAGGGGGGACTGATATATAAAATTTAACGAAACTAGTGTCGAATACATAGTTTTCGGGGTCGTCGAGGTGAATTGTACACTCCGGATTTTTAGTATCAGGAGACAAACCACGTGGGAATAAGACAGCCCAGGAAACCTTAGGGGCGGGGGGGCAAGGGGGTCAGATATACAAATTAACGATTTTCGGGGTCGCTGAGATGAATAGTGGCACTCCGGGTTTTTTAAAGTCCAAGTTCAGCCCCCTTTGGGGGGTGAGGGGGTAGTGATATATAAAAATAAACGAAAATAGTGTCGAATACGTAGTTTTCGGGGTCGCCGAGGTGAATTGTACACTTCGAAATTTTAGTATCAGGAGACAAACCACGTGGGGGTAGGACACCCCAGGAACCCTTAGGGGTGGGGGGTAGGCGAGGTGGCTGAGATATAAAAATCATCGAAAGTAGTGTCGAATCCATACTTTTCGGGGTCGCTGAGATGAATAATGGCACTCCGGAATTTTTTAAAGTTCAGCCCCCTTCGTGGTGGGTGGCAATTGGAGAGTGATATATAAAAATAAACGAAAATGTTGAATCCATAGTTGTCGGGTCACTGAGATGAATGGTGAGACCCCGGATATTTTACAATTCCAAGTTCATCCCCCTTTCTGGTGGGGGGGTGCGGGGGATTCATATTTAAAAATAATCGAAAATAGTGTCGAAGCCATAGTTTTCGGGGTCGCTGAGATGAATAGTAACACTCCCGATTTTTTTAAACTCAAAGTTTTACCCACTTTAGGGGAGGGGGAGTGAGATGATATAATAATAATAATAATAATAATAATAATAATAATAATAATAATAATAATAATAATAATAATAATAATAATAATAATAGAATATACTGCCTAATCCATAGTTTTCCGGGTCGCTGAGATAAATAGTAACATTCCGGATTTTTAAAGTACAGCTTCAGCCCCCTTTGGCATAGAGGTTGAGAAAGGGTGAAAAAATAAATTGTCAAAACTGCCCCCTTTGGCATAGAGGGTGAGAAAGGGTGAAGAAATAAATTGTCAAGAATGCCCAAGGTAATAGACGTGTGTATGTTCTAGTATGACTTTCAAGTATGACTTACTACCTGGAAAACATACTGTGGGAGTAAGACGCCCCTAGAACCACTTCGGAAGCGGGTGAAATATATAATCCATATGTCCGACTCGTTGGTTGAACGGTCAGCGTACTGGTCTTCGGTTCAGAGGGTCCCGGGTTCGATTCCCGCCCGGGTCGGGGATTTTAACCTTAATTGGTTAATTCCAATGGCACGGGGGCTGGTTGTATGTGTTGTCTTCATCATCATTTCATCCTCATCACGACGCGCAGGTCACCTACGGGTGTCAAATAGAAAGACCTGCACTTGGCGAGCCGAACCCGTCCTGGGATATCCCGGCACTAAAAGCCATACGACATTTCATTTCATATAATCCATATTAATAAATAGAAGTCAGTTTGGCGCGATCTATAAATACTCTACTACACATATATAAATTAAGGCATAAAAATGAAAACAGACGTGAATTAATGAGACCATTTAGGCATCCTAGAAACTTGAAACTTGGTACCAGACAACATAATGACTTCAGAATACCTTGAAAAATCTAAAATTCTCAAAATCCTCTGAGAGGGACACGTTGGGAGTTTCAAATCTGCATAAGAACACAGTCGGTGATATTTATCCAGAACGATAACATATAGGTTTCATGGGCTTAAAAGTTTCCTGAAAGTCCTAATTTTTAACCCCCTCCCCCATATCAAGGTGGCAGCACAATCTCCCAGACGAGTCAGAAAATAGAAATTGGCAAATTTATAGCTTTTTGCCTGTAACCGATGGAAAATTTACGAGATGTTTAAAAAAATTATTTTTACCCCCAAAAATAACGAAATATGGAGGCAATATTAATGACGGTGCAGACCTTCCTTTCGAGGTATTTGTGACTAAACGGTAAGTCGTATCACAAAACGGATGGCGCAATATCTGTTCAATTTGGAGTGATCTACAACTTTGGTCCTATGACTTTTTGTCGTATCTCAATCCCTTCTGATAAATTTAGCTCTATTTCTGGATTTACCTAAATTTTGCACTTTGTACACGTATAATTGATGGTTTGAGTCACTTATAGGAAAGATGGGATCATCAAATTCTACACGAATATTGGCCCACCCAGCCAAATTCTATGTTTGAAGCTGTCGTATAAGTATCTGAAAAGTAATTCACTGTGTGAAAACCTTACACAAATTTCACCCTATTCAATGTTTCTAAAATAATCTTGCCTTTAAATAGATGAGATACGAGGAAATATCATAGGGCCAGCCATTTAGATAGCTAAATGAGGCCAGAGTCGTCTTTTTATACGATCCGTTTTTCAACATGAATGCACCGTTAAGCAGCAGTTATTCTGTAAATAAAGGTGAACATGCATATATTTCCGTATGTCGATCTACGTTTATTTATTTAAGTCAATTTGTAGCGATCTAGAAAGGGATGTGTCTTACATTGTAATAAATAGTTTACAAATCAATAGTGACTCTCAGCAGGAGGGTGTCTGCTGTTGTAATCAGTACTCCCCACATCGACTTAACTAGCAATAGAAGTGGGGTAGTTTTCCAACGCCTGTGTACCATTGTAATGCATAATTCCCTTCTTGATTTGACTAGCAGAAGGCAAGGGAGCGTGCATTTTTTAAAACTCTTTTACCTGATTCTCTTTATCATTAGATATAGGTGCCCCCGATTATAAACAAATTTACCCATCAAAATGTGACTGACGTTACGCATAGTGAATTGCTGCAGACAAGTGGACCTGTCGTCATCATCACAACTCTGCAACTCGCGCTTCACATTGGAAACAACGTCTGCGGACCTCCCTATGCTTTTTCTCGGATAACGCCAACAGACATGCAATTAAAATTCTTTTATTCACTTCATGTACAGGAATTTACTTCGATATCCGTATACATTGTAGAATACCGTAGCGAAGCACGGGTACATTTGCTAGTTACCTGAATAAATATAACATACTGTCGCCAAATCAGTTTGGTTTTAGACCAAAAATTAGTGCTCTAGATGCAATATTCTCCTTAACTGATTATTTGTATAAAACCATTGATAGCTCCAAAAGGACTATTTCTATATTTTTGGATTTAACAAAGGCCTTTGATACCGTAGACCACAATATACTCCTTACAAAACTTGAAAAGTAGGCATTCGTGGAATTCCTCAAAATCTAATTAAAAGCTTTCTTTCTGACAGAATACAAAAGGTAAGAATCAAGGATACCCTAAGTAAAAGTGCTCAAGTAAAGATAAGAGTACCCCAAGGAACAGTGTTAGGACAATTATTTTTCTGTTATACATCAATGATCTGTGTGAGCTAAACTGTAATGCAAAAATTAACTCATACGCTGATAACACGGTAGTCCCAGTTACGGGTGAAACTTGTGAGGGCACCTTCAACAGAGCTCAAGAAACCCTATTCATGGTTCAGAAATGGCTAAACAGCCACCTACTTACTTTAAATGAGAATAAAAGGAATTTCCTCTGCTTCTCGCATAATAAAACAATGCAACCTTCAGACAACCTAACACTAAGACTCAACACATCAACTTGCAAAAATACTGAAAGCTGCAACCGTTATACTTTAATAATATCAATAAATGTTTCATACATAAGGATAATTATAGATAGTTATCTGAAATGGAATTTTCATGTATCAAATTTAATCATTAAACTTCAGAAGCTCAGTTATATATTTTACAGAATTATAAATGGGGAATCTCGCTCCTAGACATAACATACAAAATATTTTCAATAATCATCCTTAATAGGATAAGTTTACAACTTGAGAAAAATGAGGAGAATATCAAGGAGGTTTCAGACCCTGGAGGAGCTGTCCTGATCAGATCATGTGTCTTAAGTTGATAATGGACTAGGCTATAACAGAAGAAACAGAGATATGCTGATAACATTTGTAGATTTCAAGAAAGCTTATGTTTGCAGTCATAGGGAATCTCTGTTTAAAATTTTAAGACACCTTAGACTACATCCCAAATTAATAAACATGATAAAATTGACTCTCACTAATACCAAATCAAAAGTGAAGTTCAGGGGTGAAACATCAGAGACATTTGAAATTAAAACTGGACTACGGCAGGCAGATGGGCTCTCACCACTATTATTTAATTGTGCTCTAGAAATGGTAATGAGGGCATGGTTTAGGAAATGTCCCCCTAAAATAAAGATTGGCCGAAAAATCAAAACAAATTGCCTGGGTTTCACTGACGATTTAGCATTACTAGCAGAGGCCATAAAAGAAGCAAAAACCCAGATATCAGAACTTCAAAACGTTGCAAATAAAATTGGCCTCAAAATATCATTTGAAAACACAGAAATTATGCCCCAAAAACCAACACAACTAAAAGGTTACCATAAATGGTAATAAAATCGAAATAGTAACTCAATTTAAATATCTTGGAGAAATAATAACACATAACCTAAATGAAAAAATCTCAATCCAAACAAGATTAGCTAAAGCACAAAATTAACATGGGTTATCTACAAAAAGAAATGTCTATCAATAAATGCAAAAATAAAACACTACAACACAGTTATAAAACCGGAAGCTACATATGCAGCAGAAACAATTTTTCACCTAAATAAACAATTAAAGACCGACAGACTTCAGAAAATTGAAAAGAGGATTGGAAGAACCTGCATCAACAAAAAAATACCAGAAAGATGGACAGTGGCGGTTAATACCTAACAAAGTCGTGTACAAAGAGCTAGAACCCATTGCAGATACTATGCGTAAGAGGAGACTGGGATTCTTTGGACATACCGTGAGGATGCGGGATTCGAGACTTCTGAAACAACCAGTGCAACACAATCTCGTCTTAAAAATACCACAACAGGATGTAAATGGATCAGAGAAGTGAGAGAGGATCTGAAGGAAATAGGCCTTACAACAGAAGACACCACAAATAAAAATGAATACAAAACTCAAGAATACAATCCTCCGCTTTACCCTTACACAAAACAAATCAACAACATGCATATTTTCAACTGAGGAAAGGGCACGAAGATCGGAGCGTCTGAAGAAGTACTGGAAAGACCGCAAAGCCCGAACAATCCCTTCAAAGAGACCTGGACGACGAACTGACTAAAGTGATCCTATGTGGTCATAAAATAATAAGAAGAAGAAGAAGAAGGAGAAGGAGAAGAAGAAGAGAAATGTTATTTCAACAAAAGCCTTGAAATCTGTATACTTTGCCTTAGTTCAATCGCAACTGCAATATGGAATTAACAGTTGGGGTGGAATACCTGATTCACTTTTGGCTCAGCTAAGTACATGCCAGAACTACTTACTGAAAGTCATGTACAAACAGCCACTGATGTTTCCAACATATGAACTGTTCCAGAAAAACATGGTACTTAATATACGGTGGCTATTTGTGCAGCCAGTAACCCTATACATGCACAAAAATTTAAAGCTCTTCTGCAAGGAACACAAGTCAACAATTTGCACTAGGCTGCTAGACAGAACTGGAATAAGTATTCTACGCCGGAACATTTTACTTGGACAAAGAAATCTAAGTTGTCTAGGGCCACGGATAATACCCCGAAGAAAAGGCTATTCACATGCCTCATTAACAATTATTACAAAGTAAATCAACTCAATAAATTTCCATTATAATATTTAAATCAACTAGCACACTATTCCTCTCTACTAAGAAACCAACCTTCTCCTTAAACCATGTCTCTTATTTCCAGCTTCTTGCTTATTACACCTAATGCAGGAAAACAGTTCATAAAATTAGTACAGTATCACCAAAATGCTATTCACTAGATGCCATGATGTACATAATCTAGCCATTGTATTCTTGAAGCCCACATACAAGTCAATCAATGATGATCTGCATTTAGTGCAGTCGCCCAAGTGGCAGATTCCCTATCTGTTGTTTTCCTAGCCTTTTATTAAATGATTTCAAAGAAATTGGAAATTTATTGAACATCTCCCTTGGTAAGTTATTCCAATCCCTAACTCCCCTTCCTATAAATGAATATTTGCTCCAGTTTGTCCTCTTGAATTCCAACTTTATCTTCACATTGTGATCTTTCCTACTTTTAAAGACGCCACTAAAAATTATTCGTCTACTAATGTCACTCCACGCCATCTCTCCGCTGACAGTTTGGAACATACCACTTACACGTTATAATTCTCATGTTAGGTCCGTATTGAAATGTACGTAAATACAAAGTATGTTACAAGTGTTAGTCGAGCAGCTCGTCTTCTTCCTTCCAATTCTTCCCAGCCCAAACTTTGCACCCAGAACAAATCGAGTTGCTTTTCTTTGGATTATTTCCAGTTTTTAATCAGGTAATCCTGGTGAGGGTCCAATACACTGGAACCATACTCTAGTTGGGGTCTTACCGGAGATTTATATACCCTCTCCTTTACATCCTTACTGCAACCCCTAAACACCCTCATAACCATGTGCAGAGATCTGTACCCTTTATTTAAAATCCCATTTATGTGATTACCCTAATGAAGATCATTTACCTTATGTGGGATTCGCACTGTATCTTTTACTACCTCTGTATGTATATGAATGATACTGATCATGAATAAATAATGTTTAAAATGTAAAAAAATTGGACACCCTAAAGACAGTGTCAATTCACATACCTATATTACATAATAATATATCTAAGATATCTCAGAACAACAAATATCGGTTAGAATTGAGAACAGATAGAGATAATGGAAATCAATCAATACGGGCAAGGATGTGGACTTTTTCCTCTGCTATTTATAACTTACATGAATACTGTTATGAAAAAGTGGAGGCAAGAGAAACATAGCTGTACGACATATTAATGAAAATTGTGAAGTTAGATGCTATCGTATTTGCAGATGATGTTGCTCTAGTTGCCCCTACAGAAGATGACCTGCAATGATTGGTCCACAATTTTCACAAAACTTCATCCAAGTATAATATTGGTAGGGGTCTGTATCAAAACAAAAAACTAAAATTAAAGCTTTTAAAGGGAAAGAACACATTCCAAGCAACATTTTTTCAAACAATGAATTACTTATTTGTGTTATATTTGTTATACAGAAGAAGCTGACTTGCCACGTAAAACCATGAAATAAGCAAGAATCTTTGGGAGTTATAAATCAGGTTATGAAGCCAAACTTAGTTTAATGGTACTTGTATGTATGTATAAAACCTAAGCAAGACCAGTCCTGTGGTAAGGAAGTAAAACATGGACAATAAGAAAAACTGATGCTAATAGAATTACCACTACTAAGATGCAATACAGCAGGATATTCTCGATGGGATCATAAAAGAAATGAACTGGTTATTCTAGAAACTCAAAACTGAATCAGTAGTGCGATTATTTATTTATTATTGGTGGTTATCAAGAAAGGTTTAAAATTCCTGTTTGAAGGAAGATTTCCCAGGGAGATTCTCAAGTACTACCCTAAAGCTGGCCATTCATGAGGCGATTGATAGCAATGTGATTGACGGGCAATCAGAATGCCGGTCGAAATATATATTTTTTATCCCAGCCAGTAATGGCGATTAGGAATTAGAAGCGGGGGTGGGACGCACAAAATTTAGAAATAACAAAAAGTACTTGGCTTTGTGGAATATAGCGGGGTGAAGGCGGGGGATACATCAAAACTGAAAAAAAATTGGTACAAAGTGGTCAGTTTTTATGCTCTCTGAGCGAATTTTGACAGAAAGGTAAAGGTTGACAGTCTACCAACTTGAGTGTGGTAATAATAGTTTTCTGAGGTTTTGATTCAATACTATATAGTAAAACATTCAACAAAGGAACAATAATACCACATGTATTACAATTAAATAGAAGTATGGCATGATTATGCAATTAAAAATAATTTACTATTTGACCACAGAATAACAGACACTAAAGAGACTTCCAGACTGATGAATTATACCTCATTGCCCATGACGTTGGTAAAACAGAATGCCCCTGCTACTCTTCCTCACAGATATGCCACACGCTGCTGTGTGAGTCTCCACTACTTGCTGTGGTGCTGTACGAATCTTTTTTTTTTTTTTTGCTGTACGAATCGGTTAGTCGTGATGAAAGACACTTTGTACGTATTTCCACTAAGAAGTTTATTTATATTTAAAGAAATTAAAGGAAAGAATTAGCTTATAAAACAACAGGACTTGTACAATTCTTAAATAATTCTTAATTTTAGGCAGCTAAAATGGAATGTTTTATCCACAAATCTCTTCTCCCTCAGTTGTGAACTACTGTCTGTGGTGACAATATGGCTGATGGATAGGAGGTAGCTGCTGCTGTAATGCTGCAGTGAATTTAAAAGAAGAAAGAAGAGATTCAAAAGATTTTGATAAAAAATGTGGATCAAAAATAGGAACCAGTTCAGTCCTGTTGCACTTTAAAGAATTTTAAGATATGACAATCCAAATAACTTTAATTATTTGAGAATGTCCGATAGCAATTTTTGCCACCTTCTCAGCTTAGTGGATGCCCTCTTAAGAAACCAAAACACTTGTATCAGGCAATCAATAATTATTGCGATTTTCCTCACTCGAGATAAGGTCCTATACATCAAAAAAATCAAAGTTTTACCGACATTGCAACACATACATAATCAGCGCGTGCACTGCAATACACATATATAACAATGGAGTCTGCTGTGGATTACATGTGACTTTGGATATGATGTGCATGCGCAGACACTCAGTGGTCGCCCAGTATCATCGGTTGGTGCCACACGCTGCATTTTCTAGCAATCCATTCACCTGGCCATCTGGTGGATCGACGGAAATTTTCTGGCAATCAAACCATCGTTGGACTATCACGAGATAGCTGGCAATCTGATCAAAATTGCCTCATATTTGTGAAACCTGATCGGTGTCAATCAGATTGCCGGTTGATGGGCGATCAAATCGCTGTGTGTATGGCTGCCTTAAAGGAACAAGATCCATATAAGTCGTCCAATGAAATGTTGTCCACATTGTTAGGTGGTATCTTTCACATTCTTGATTACACAGCTCACATTTACAATATCTCGCTGGGATTGTGATATGATTTGGTCGCGCATGTTTTGTGATGAAAGCCGTAGATGGCGTATCGGGTCACGACGTGTCTGAGTTCCTGATTTTCCTTCTTCCAGTTTCTTTCTAACATGGTGCTTGTAGTGTAGAAGTCTATGCCTATCTCTTTACTCTTAGCCCACTTCTCTCCAGATCTTTTGCATATTGTTCAGTAGATGTCAGGAACAATTGGTTCCTCAGGTTCTCAACATGAAAGGTATCCATGGTTAGTATTGCGCTCTTCCCGCGTCCAGGATGGGCCATGTAAAAGAAATCCCGACCAGTCTGTCAGGGTTCATAAATATTTTTTTAATGTGAGATCAAAGATACATCGATACGCAAAGTAATATTTCATCTATCAGCTGAGTTGATGGACGTCTACGTCCGACGTATCATTGGATTGCAAGAATATTCGACAATTCGACGTCTTAACTCTAATTTAGCTTATGCTATAGCAGAAAATTTTAGATAACACCTCATGGTAATCTTGGTACTGTTATTTATTCGAAAATAGAAATGCTGGTAAAGGGAAATAAAATATCGAAATTAAAATAAAAAAATGATTAATTAAGATTTGATCTGATCGCTTAAAGTATTTGTTAATGATTATTATTATCATTTATCATCTTTTTATCACAATTGAAGTGTGCTATTGTTTCATCTTTATACATTAATCATAAAGAAAACTGGTAAAATATGCAAAATCTGCATGGGAAATCAATGGTTACGTTAACGTAATATTTATCTATACATATCAGTTTCTGTTACTGTTAGCATTATTAGCTGGTCTTAGGACAATCTATTAAAATACGATCTATTGATCTCTTGTTGAATCATCTCAAGATATCCTTGGAATATCCCACTATAAGTACCGGTATCCGGAAAAGCGATAAGTTTCTTATTTACTAGCGAAAGTTTGCTTTTGATCAATTAAAGCTACTATGTAATCTTAAGTCATGTCTTATATAAACTTCCCTTTACAACATAAATTAATCATTGAGTATAACAAGGTATTCAGATCCTTAAATATGCTTAAATATCAATATGTGACCTCGTGCGAATCAAATAAAATATCTAGGGGACATCATTTTCGAAGACATTGTGCGATATCAATTCAGTTACATCTCTAATACAAAGTAGCAATAATCATCCATATTAATCTAAGCATGCCATAATTAATTTCAGAGAATGCGATTTTCAGTGGAAATTCTAAGTTAAAACATGTCAAAATGAACAAATACTCAATCTTATAGGAATGTTTTTGATGATTTTATCCTATCATAATATCTAATGAAAATCAAAACACGTCATCGTTATCATAGTATATGGATATTCGAAGAAGTATAATGTCATTAAATCATGAACATACGTGATCCTAATTTGCGTCAATCATCCCATCTCTCTCTCTCTCTCTTCAAATATTCAATTTCCATCCATTATTTCATCATAGCAATATATATTCCTTCAATTCATCTTTCATTTCTTTCATATAACAACATTATATCATCTTCATTACTCATTTCAAACCATATGTCTTCTTATTATTCCGCATATTTCACGGATTTTCCTTTCTTGACGCACAACCTTATCCTTTTAAATTCATATCATTGGATCACTATCTTCTTAAATAATAGACATGATACTGTATGGGCTTTTGGGCTTATGCTGTGTCAAGAAAATAAGGTGAAATTCTTTACGTTTTGCATAGAACTGTGCTCTGCGTCATCAGAAGAAAACCTCGACTGTCCACGAGAAAGGCTTCTTAAACAATGAGCTTTTGAAATTTAGACGTTATAATAGAAGTAGAAATGGTACGTTCATTCGTCATCAGTTGGCCCCCCGGACGTGGCACAGCGCTAGCGTTCGAAGCGGAAGCTGACCGAACCATCAGAATCAGTCTAAGAGGCTCACATAACATGTGTAAGTGTCATTCAGACAGAAATCGAAGTTCCTCCGACTAGCTCAGAAACAGGCGGTCTCTCGCACGAACCCGGATGCTAGTAAAACTGTCGTCAATCTTTCCAAGAAATCCTTGGACGAGAACCAAACGGCAGTTCTAGCTAGGGGTCTTAATTTCTCTGTCGCTCCCTCTAAAATTCCCACTGAGGAGTTAATTACTTCCGATGAGGCACCCATCCACACACTACCTACGGATGAGGCTGAGGATTTAAGACAGAAATGTGTGAAACTCATCAAGTCCGCTGTTGTACCCGCGCCCAATTTAACAAGAGGCGAAAGGAGAGCTCTGAGGGAACTTAGAGATGATTCTGAACTGACCATTGTCTCAGCTGATAAGGGTAATGCGACAGTGGTTATGGGCACTGACGAGTATAAGAATAAGATCTCGGCTATATTGTCAGAGCCTGTTTACAGACTGAGCTCACGTGACCCCATCACTCGTATGTCCAACGCTACCGCGAAGCTCTTAAGGTAATCTTCAGTTCCAAAAGAGGAGGCTAAACATCTGTCCCTGGGGATGTAGTGCCACCTAGATTATATGTACTGCCTAAGATCCAGTTGTTAGTTCGATAGGTTCTCCTACATATGCTCTGGCTAAATACCTAAGTAAATTGTTTCAGCCACACATAGGCCGTACTTAATCGTACGGCAGGGACTCTCGGTATTTCGTCAACAAGCTGTCAACCATAACCCTTCAACCGAATGCACTTTTGGTGAGTTTCGATGTGGAGTCCTTGTTCACTAAAGTGCCGATTGATTTGGTCATGTCTCTCATTGAACACCTATTCCCTGAGGACATTACTAAGCTATTTTACCACTGCATGACTTCCAGCTATTTCTTGTGGGGTGGGAATTTTTGCGAACAGACGGACGGAGTGGCTATAGGAAGTCCACTTTTGCCCGTAGTGGCTAATTTCTTTATGGGGCATTTTGATGAGGAGGCTATTGCTTCGGCGCCCGTCAAACCTATGATATGTTGGAGGTATGTTGATGATGCATTTGTGTTCTGGACAGAAGGTCCTGAGAAACTTCATCTATGTCTAAACCACCTAAATCAGCAACATCCTTCAATTAAATTCACTATGGAGATGGAGTCGGACGTATGCCTTCCTTTCTTGGATGTTCTAGTAAGGAAGAAACCGGGCAGCTCCTTAGGACATCCGTCTATCGTAAGCCTACCCACACAAATCGCTATCTTCATGCTGATTCTCACCACCATCCAACACAGAAACAAGGCATTCTCACGACATTCGCCAAGAGGGCGAGACGAATTTGTGAGCCATCAAGTATCCAGGTGGACATGAACACGCTCAAAGTCACGTGCAAGGGTAGTGGTTACAGCGATTTGCAGATTCATAGGGGCCTTGAATCCCAGAGAAACGACCAAGCAAATCTCACAGAAGGTAGAAGTGAAGGGAAGTGCCTACTTTCCTTACATTCACAACACCACAGATCGAATTGCCAAGGTCCTCCGCAAACAAAGTATAAAACCGTGTTTGTCACCGCCACTAAAATTGCTCACAGTCTGAGTAAAACCAAGGATAAATTGTCCCAAATTTTACATCCTGGGGTATACGAAATTCTTTGTGCTTGTGGTAAGGTATACATCGGCAAAACATGCCGGTCCATTGGTACCCGTATCAAGGAACATGAACGTAATATTCGTCTCAACCAGCCAGACAAATCGGCAATAGCTGAGCACGCTCTATCGTCGGGTCATGATGTAATGTTCCAAGATGCTCGGGCTCTTACACACACTAGACACTAGAGGTCCAGGATTATACGGGAAGCTGTGGAAAAACGTAGAAATCCTAACAATTTCAACAGGGACACTGGGTGTCAATTAAGTGGTACCTAGTTGCGAGCCATTAAGGAATTACGTAGGTAGTTCCCTTCCCCATTCCTTCACCATTGTTATTTCGTCTCGGTGTTTTCTAAATTCGTACGTTTCTCATCGCCAGATGTTTCATTCCAGGCTGGTGTCAATGTCATTCACCTGTCAATGTCATATGTTACGTACACATGTTATGTGTCTCTCTTAGACTGATTCTGATGGTTCGGTCAGCTTCCGCTTCGAACGCTAGCGCTGTGCCGCGTCCGGTGACGAATGAACATACCATTTCTACTTCTATTATAACGTCTACATTTCAAAAGCTCATTGTTTAAGAAGCCTTTCTCGTGGACAGTCGAGATTTCCTTCTCATGACGCAGAGCACAGTTCTCTGCAAAACGTAAAGCATTTCACATTATTTTCTTGACGCGGCATAAGCCCAAAAGCCTAAACAGTACCATGTCTATAAGTACGGGCCGTGATAGCATCAATGGCAATTCTTATATAATGTCAACTTTTCTTCTGTCTGCTGTCATTTTCATATCTAGTGCTATTCTAACTAATTATGATAACATATCACCTATATACACATTATCATGTCACTTGTTATACTATTAAAATCTTAACATATTCTCCTCATAAGAATTTCAAATATGACATGGCATAATGTGTTTGGATTCTTTGCTTTCACTGAAATACTGTTATCACATGACTATATCGCAGTTCCTAACTTGGGTTAATTATGTTTCTTTAGAAGACTTCCTATTCCCTTCTGTTCCTCTTATATCGATATAATAAATAAACCACTCACGAGAATCTAACACAATGTAGGTTATTTTGAAGACAGTAACGGTGAAACATTTCAAGCTTTGACTGCTACTCATCAACTCATGTTAATATCTACCACTCTATATACATTTTATTTAAGAAACTTATCTCTTTTTCATTCGCTTTCGGAATGAAATCATTGCTGGTTCATCCTCCGCAATCGTGGGTGACGTTCATCTTGCGTGGCTGGTCATCTAGGTATCATCTGCGGTGTTGATCCAGCTCAGGTTTTCTTAGAGAGCCACGTGGATCTTGAATTGCTCAATTACAAAGATAAAATACATTGATGAAATCAGCTGTAGCATATGAATGATATCAAAGCCTTCTAATATACTATAACAATTAGATTTCGTTTAAGATTGCTTTGTGTAATTCTATCAGACCTCCAAGATGTCTGCAATTATCTCAATTTATGTGTCGTTTAGAATTGCTTTATGAATGGCACAATGATGATATTTTTTATATGAACTGCTTGTTTCTCTGGTCAAAGCCTTTTTCTTTCCGTCTATAGTATGGCTTATGACCAAGTCTTGTCACTTATCTTATATATATATATATATATATATATAACGCGTTTTATATTTATATTCTTTTCTGTTTTGCGTTATTTTGTTATTGTATCGACGATAATAACTTATTTTTCTTAAATTATCTTCTCTCTTGATATTTTAACAGATTCAGTTTGATTCTCATTCGCAATACGTCTGATTCCTAAGCTTGCTTCTTTATTTGTATCATTTGTACAGTGTTAGTTATTTAACAATTCGAATTTTTACTTTGTCTTTCACTGCCATTACGATCCTATATATTTCGGCATTGCGTTACTCTGAACTTCTATGACATTTTATAATGTCATTCATTATGTTTAATTTCGTTGTCAGTAATCGCGTTCATTGCGACTCTATTGATTTTTATTTCTGGAATAGTGGAATGGCACAATATATGAACCATTCTTGTGCTGATTTCCCACTCTCAGTGCATTCTTATGGAAGCGTGGTTTGACACCTTCTATTTCTGAAAATTCCCTAAGTTTAAGACGTTCCCACATAAGTTCTAATCCATTAGATAATATAGGAGATATTGTGTTGTTAAAAAGTCTCCTAGCTGTAGCTAAGGACAGAGCTGAGAGGTTCTTTATGGCTGGAATTGCTCTTGTAGCTGCTGCGGTACTTTATTGAATATGGTATCTAAATGACATTGTAATAGTTTGCAGGGTAATTTCAAGATATCTAAAGTAGTTGAGGATTTTCAGAGGTTCTCCATTGAGAGTAAGGGAATCTCTACCTGAAACTTTACTTTCCTTTCAAAATGTCATTTGGACTATCTTCTCCAAATTTATTGTCAGCTAATTTTTCTTTACCCACTTCTCCAACTCTATTAAAGCACCTGGCAGGTCTTTTCTATTGGGTGACCTCAGCATCATGTCATCTGCGTATAAAATACATTTTGTATCCGCTGTGCACTGAAGGATGTCTGTAATATCGGCTGTAGCGATGTTAAACAATAGAGGGCTCATTGGATCACCCTGCAGGACTGCATTTGTTTGTTCAAATGACTCGGATACGTTGACTGTGTCCTCAATCTGCACAGAATTAACTGTTAAAATGCTCTCTATTGCTCTAAAAAGTGGATGTGTTGATCCAATCATGTCTTTTATCTCTGTAATCTATATTTCCCTGTTTAGTAAATCGACCGCCTTCGTGTAGTCAATAAAGACAGCAAAGTATTTTCCGTTTTGGTGGCTCAGAGCTTCTGCTATTTCATCCATTAAGTATTTGACAGCTTGTATTGTGTTTCTACCACGCACAAAACCAAACTGTCATTCAGGAATATTAGCTAAAGTCTCCAGTTTTGACGCTAGTATTTTTGAGGATATCTTGAAGATATTATCTTCCAGTGCGATTCCACTGTATGAGTTTGGGTCACCTGTATCCTCTTTCCCCTTGTATAGTATCCTGATGGAAGATTTTCTTCAACACTCTGGTATTGTTCCAGATCTGAGGCATTCGTTTAGCTATTTTGTCCATACCGGTATCATCTCTTGTGACTGTTTTAGGTGTTCCATTTGTATATGGTCTGGACCTGAAGCCTTTTTGTTTTTTGACTTATCGTCTCTGCGATTTCTGTGGGTGTTATTTGCGTTATTTTTACGGATTGTGGTACTGAAGACCTTTCATCTATTTTGAATGCATATGTTTTGTTCTCCTGGTTCAATACCTTTTTGAAGTATGTCTACCATCTGTCCTTTGGGATTTCCTTTGGTTTTACGGTATTTTCCTTCTAAGTGGCAAGAAGGGGTCCAATTTTGCTTCTTCCGCTGATCTTTTTGCTTTTGTTTCCAGGTAGTGGGATTTCCTCAGTGCCAAGAGTTTCTTATAGCCCTTCCGGTGTGTGGCGAATTAAACTCTCTTTCCGAGTCCGTGGCCCTTGCCTCATGTAAATACCTTAGGGTTTCTTTTCTTTTGTTGTTGCATTTGCCGTCGATCCACAGATGTGATTTTCTCTCCTTTGCTGGTATAATTGCCTCCCTTATCAGATTTGAAGCGATTTGCGTTGCTTCGTTTAGATCTCCTTCTTGTATTAGGTGTTCTGCTAATATAAATGCTTCCATTTTCTGTACTTTTTCAGTTTCCAATCTTCTTGATATTTTTTCTATTTGTCCGTATACTTATTGGGTATGGATTTCATAATTGTGGATTTCATAATTGTGATGTCAGACTCAACTGATATGTGTTTGCTTATCAGGAATGCACCTGAGCTCCAGAGAACTTCCTGCTACTGTATGGTGATTGCAGTTCCTTTGTAGAAGACAAGGTCTAGAGTACTTGAACCATTGACTGCAAAGTCTGTTTTTTCTTCTTTCTTATTTATTAGGCTGAAACACTCTTCTGATAGTATCTCAAGGATCAGTTTTGACTTTTGGTACGGTTTATCAATTCTACAATTGATGTCCCCTGCGTTGATGATATTCGCCTCGTTAAGTACCTTATCAAGCGCTTTAAATAATCTCTATCACGTCTTCTGCAGACTTGTTTGGTTTACTATATAGGAAGTTTATAGTTATTAATGACGTAGTTACAATTACTACATTTTCTTCTTTGTAAGACTTTTTCAATTTGCTTGCTGTTACCTTCAAGAAACATGAAACTCCTCCTTCTGGTCTTCCTGCAGTAGGTGTTGCATATGTGTGAATGTCATAGTATCCTGGTAAGTCAATGTCTTCTAGTATAAATGATTCTGTTGTTATTAATATATCTGTTTCTTTCATAATCATTTGTGGAAAGTGAAAAAGAGCATTTTTCAGTCCTTCAGTGTTCCATAGAACCATCTTGATCGAGTGCTGCTCCTTTAAATTTTCCTTGGGAGAAGCGAAAGCGAAGTCTTCTCACTACCTCACTAGAACATCTTTGGGCCAGAATTCTGGTTCATTACTTTCCTCGTTTGTTTCCTGAGTTTCATGGCACTGTCCTTCTGTACTCCTTTCAGTGCCTTCAATTGGTTTAAAGAGAATGGAAGTGTAATTACATTCTGTGGTACTGTAAACTCTTTAATACTTGCTCACAGTTCCCTCGCCAAGAAATCTTTAACCCAGTTATGGGTGCATAACATAACTTGTAAAATGCTCTCTACCTAATTTGCCTAAGTCTACCAACTTAATAGTATTAAAATGCTTACAGATACTAATCAAACCTTTATTAGTTTTGTCAATTTCCTTATTCACACAAGACCATTCTGGAAGATCATGCTTATGGGGTAATTTCATAACTAACACATTTGTTGAATTTAATAGGGACAGAGTTGATTTCAAATGTTTAATAGCTGTGTCTGCTTCATTTCTATAAACACCATTAGAATACGCACACAAAATCACAGAGTCATGTTTCGTCATTTTTACATATCTTTCGCGAATACTTGCCGTTATCACAAAAGTAGTAGCCCCAGGATATACACTACCTTGAATAGGGATGTATAACGCAAAACTTATCCGTTAGACAGCGTAATAGTAATACACAGAATGCACTTTCAGCTTCTCGATTGTTTTACATGAGACTTATACCAGGATGAATAGAGATATTGCAGGTCAGTCAGTTTGACATGCATTGCATGTAAGCTTTGGGAAAACATTCTTTCTGATTATATTAGACATGTTTGCGAAATTAATAACTGGTTCGGTAGAAGGCAGTTTGGGTTTAGGAAAGGTTATTCCACTGAAGCTCAATTTGTAGGATTCCAGCAAGATATAGCAGATATCTTGGATTCAGGAGGTCAAATGGACTGTATCACAATCGACCTGTCTAAGGCATTTGATAGAGAAGATCATGGGAGACTTCTGGCAAAATTGACCGCAATTGGAATAAACAAAAGAGTGACTGAATGGGTGGCTATGTTTCTAGAAAATAGAACTCAGAGAATTATAGTATGCGAAGCTTTATCTGTCCCTGTAAAAATTAAGAGGGGAATTCCTCTAGGCAGTATTATTGGACCTTTATGTTTTCTTATATATATATCAATGATATGTGTAAAGAAGTGGAATCAGAGATAAGGCTTTTTGCAGATAATGTTATTCTGTACAGAGTAACAAATATGTTACAAGATTGTGAGCAACTGTAAAACGACTTCGATGATGTTGTGAGTTGGACAGCAGGCAATGGTATGATGATAAATGGGGTTAAACGTCGTATTGCGAGATTCACAAATAGGACAAGTCCTCTCAGTTTTAAATACTGTGTTGATGGGGGTGAAAGTTCCCTTTGGGGATCATTGTAAGTACCTAGGTCTTAATATAAGGAAAGATCTTCATTGGGGTACTCACATAAATGTGATTGTAAATAAAGGGTACAGATCTCTGCACATGGTTATGAGGGTATTTAGGGGTTGTAGTAAGGATGTAAAGGAGAGGGCGTATAAGTCTCTGGTAAGACCCCAACTAGAGTATGGTTCCAGTGTATGGGTCCCTCATCAGGATTACTTGATTCAAGAACTGGAAAGAACTGGATGGTGTCTTTAAAAGTAGGAAAGATCACAATATGAAGACAAAGTTGGAATTCAAGAGGAAAAATTGGCTCAAATATTCGTTTATAGGAAGGGGAGTTAGGTATTGGAATAACTTACCGAGGGAGATGTTAATTAATTTCCAATTTCTTTGCAATCATTTAAGAAAAGTCTAGGAAAACAACAGATAGGTAATTTGCCACCTGGGCGATTGCCCTAAATGCAGATCAGTAGTGACTGATCGATTGTTTGTTTGTTTGTTTGTTTGTTTGTTTGATTGATTGATTGATTGATTGATTGATTGATTGATTGATTGATTGACGAATAGAAATGCATAGTGTGATGACTTCTGCTGGTTGATATGTTCCTACACTACGCAGCGCTGGTGTAGATAAATAGTGATCAGCTGTCTCCGAAAATGTGATTCTAAATGAGATCGGATGTGACTTAATTCGGAATTTGTCGTTTAAATAAATTATACAAAACCGTGTGTTAATTATTGTGATGTTTCAGGAATGTACATTCTGTTTACTGACCGATGACTGTGTTTATGTGCGATCTTTGTGTCGTTCAAATTAAGATATAGTGTTCCTTGTTTCGAAAGTAATATGTGAATAATACGTAGGAAATATTTTACATTTAGTAATGATTTAATGACATTACTTCCGAAATTGGTCGTCAGTATCTTAACGAATATCTCAAACGTGTATGTGTCTATAGAGCTAAGTGGTCTTTCATTATTTCACAATGAAATCAAACTCAATTGCAGTTATCAATTATAACCTTAAAAACACATGTTCAACTGTTAGTGTATAGTACGCGAAACTTTTCTTGATACCTGAGCTCCCTAGTGCTGAATTGGAACTTGGTATCAAGAAAAGGTTCGCGTACTATACGTGCTACGTAATATAAATATATTAAAACTCTGCAGGCACCCACATGATTGTTACATACCGGTATGCAATACACGTTTAATTTCTACATAACTAATTATATTTATATGTTAACATGCTTAGCTAATGTATCTTACCAGCACTTCACCCCATCAGTCAGTTAACTGGACACCTTGGATATTTTGAGGGTATGTTTTGCGGTCGTACGAGCTTGCATTTCTTTCCTTACTCCTTTTATTCGGAAATAAAATCGGCATCGTATGTAATGGAAAATTAATTTTTATACTAAGTCCTGAGCATGTTCAGTACAGCACCCAAGTCCATGAGATACAGTAATTGGAGATAAACTATCGAGGCATTCTTGAGATTTTTCTTTCCATTATGCTTCTTGTAGACTAAGATTTGTCACAAAAACTTCTTATACACGAGAAAACATAAATAATTATTCATTCGATGGGTAAATGAGATAGTTGGATGAGTTACAATATTCTTGTAGACTTGTTAGGGCTGAAAACGGGCTGCCTTATGCTTTCTCTGTACTGTTTTTCAGAGAACTAATACATGCTCTACAGCCTGTCACTTTGCTTGCATGTTTAACAATATTCCCACAGAAGTGATGAATAAAATTGAACTGGTGAAAGGAGCTATTTGTTCATCTTCCCAACTTGATAATGGTAGCTGATCAAAAGTAAGCTTGCTGTAATATTTTTCCTGAGCTGTACTTATGATTTTGGCATTCTCTTTGACAACAGCTTTTGCCATGTCTCTAATCTGACTGAAAAATGATGTTAAGGGTACTATCACTGAAAGGAAGATCTTGAAGTGGGGTAGCCTTCGACCACTTTGAGAACAGAGTGGGATCTTTTGGGGGTATAAAATGCCGTTTTACATTCGAATGTTTATCGTAACCCGACTTGCAACCCGGGACATAGCAATTGTGGGCATTTCCACATGTGGTAGTAAATTGAAGCATATGACAATGTATACGGTCCTACTTCTCAAATGATTAATATTTTTCACTTTTCACTTCACGAAAAGTTAACATCAGATATTTTGCACGTATAAAACTGGAGAATGTATAAAACTACCGAAAAAGACTACGAACTGTTTACAGAGTACCACATTAAGCCGACAAAAAGCACGCGTACTTGGACTGTTTATCGACAACAGCGCTGCAGATGGCGCAGAGCATGTACGCCGTGTCTGTTAACATGTGATTCAGAGGGAGTCGTCACACTATTCATTTCTATTCGTCCTGCTTATGGAGTATTTCTAAATCTATGACAATCATATCGAAACTGTTACTCTAAATGCATGAAAATGAAATTGCCATATTCTGTTGATGTTTTGAAAGAGATGGGAAATAATATACGTGCAATGACGATTGAGAATTTGAAAGCGGAGTTTAAAGAAAAGGGCGGAAAATTATCCGGAAAGTAGCGAGTTGACTGAAAGAGAAGGACTAAAAGTAGCAACCTTCCAATTAGTGTTTTCGTTAAGAATTCTTTAAGTGCAAATAGCCTTTTGAAAACATGTGTAATTATATACGAGTATTTTAGGTTAGAAGTGTACATAAAACACGATAATGGTATAACTGCAGTACCACAAGCTACATCCAGTACTTCTGAATTGAATTTCCCTTTAGCGCACGAGTTTCAAGACCTTGTTTCAGGTCATAACACAGATATAAATATTTAAAATTTGGAATTGATGAATGATTCTTTATTCAGGAAGTCTGGAACTGATGGTGCTCCAGTGTCAAATTATTGGTCTTTCTGTGATTCAGGGTACAACACCGCACACGGTGTTCTGGCTGCTTCCCTACTTCTAAATGTTCTTGCTCTCGGGATTATTTCCAAGGTGCCAATGCCACTCCATGAAAAAAAAAAAAAAAACTCGAAGGTACAGCGTTCTCCTTAAGTATTCGCCTTTCGCCTAAATTATTGAATAATACTGAAAATGGAAATAGGCATTGTGCCGGCTGGCGAAGCCTGTCACACTCATCTGGGGAAATGATTTATGACTAAAAGATAAAATGAAATGAAATTGGAGTGTTTCTGGAATGCAAGATGACAGTGAAAATCGGAGTACCCTGAGATAAACCTGTTCCGCCTCCGCTTTGTCCAGCACAAACCTCACATGGATTGACCGGGATTTGAACCACGGAAACCAGCGGTGAGAGGCAGGCTAACTGCCGCATAAACCATGGAGGCTCATTGAATAATAATAATAATAATAATAATAATAATAATAATAATAATAATAATAATAAAGAAATTGTTTTTACGTCCCACGTACTACTTTTACGGTTTTCGGAGACGCCTAGGTGTCGGAATTTTATCCCGCAGGAGTTCTTTTATGTGCTAGTCAATCTACCGCTACGAGGCTGACGTATTTAAGCAGTTTCAAATACTACGAGAATGAGCCGGTATCGAACCTGCCAAGTTCGTCTTAGAAGGCCAGCGCTCTACCGTTCGAACTACTCAGCCCGGCAAAAATGATTGACATGCGTCATATTAACTAATCAGAACGTCACTAACATATTATAAAATTATTTCTTAATTAGAATTGATTATCTCATTCACTCGTTTCAGTAATGACAAAATCTTCAACTGCAAAATGCTTCGAACACACCTTGATATTGTGAGTCACGCTTTTATTTCTTAGGTCCTGTCTACGAAGCGTATGCAACCACTTTTTACGGAAGGGCTTCTCCTTAGGAAATTGATGGTGCGAATACGATTTACCTTGATTTTGGAATATTGGAATACTGCAATAGTCAGACAAAACAGTTTTCTTGTTTTCTTTTCCGCCATTGCAATATATTAAAACTTTAACTTAACCAATTAACTAAGCAACTTCCATTATACACACAGAGGAACAAATGACGATCGACAAGCGCATACCGTGAACCACTCGTGAGACATCTATCGGACTATCGGTAGTGTTTCAGTACATCCCTATTCCCCGACACTACATTCGCGCTTAATTTTCGCGGCAAGTCGTCTGCCGCGACTGTCACTATGCACTGAAGGCCCTACTTGTTTCTTTTTCATTAAACTATTTTTACTAGATCTATTGGGAAATACGTCACTGTCTCAAACATTATAATCTCTGCTATCTAACACACTGAATCTACCAATCATACCGTCGAAATCATATTATCTCGTGGTAACATAACCTCTATTGTTTCTGCGGTGCTATTAGGAATTTCCTTCCACTGATTACATTCATCTAGTTCCCTTTCTAAGTTCTTAAGATCTAATAATTTGACATTTTTTTCCTGTAACACTCGAATCACTTCATATTTCGTCATAAGTTCCGATTGAAACTGCCTAACCTCGTCATTCGCTTGGCTTAAAACAGAACTCGCGAATACACAATTACGTACCCATGAATCTTCGTTTTACTTCTTAACCCGCGACTGCATAGATATGGGAAAAGAGGCAGAAGAAGAAGAACGTTTTCTTCCTTATATCTCCAGATGTACATTTCAAATGGTACCAGACTTGACATACATTACATTGAATACAGTTTGAAACACGTTTCTTGTTCATACCACACTTCACATTATCAAATTTGCACAACAAAAAAGACCGACGCCATCTTTTTTGTTGTGGTTATGAACATCAGCATCACTGATTAATTTGAAGTTCATATAAGTTCTACCAGTACACCACTTCCAAATTAAGAAGATAGCATTATATTGTATGATATGATCAATTTTGAGTATTTTAGTATCCTTAAAAATAATACGGTATTGGTTCTAACGGAATGATCAGAGCCATAAATTTTTGTAACTGGTAAGACCTGAAGTTGTTGTAAGGGTTCTTTTTGCACCAACTTCAAATTACACACATGTACTTTATTGACAATGACAGTGGATCACTGAATGATAAATACTTTTCTTGAGGGAAGTGGAAGTGGGATAACTTAATCTATGCATGTCACCAATGGGTGAAAAGATTTTCTTTGTGATGTACCGGTACCGTAATGAATGTGACCATCCCAAATCAACTGAGAGTAAAACATCAATCCTAGATATTTAAATTAATTCCCGTTGTTAAGTGGTGCATTTTAAATTGAATTAGGTCTACCTCACACCTACCAATGCAAACAAGACTGCTTATGAAAATTAATATGGTTAATGAATAATTCATTGTCAATGAACCAGTTGTCTAGAATCCCAAGATCATAAATGATATAATTATGTAAATCCTTCACTGTTTCCCTCGCATAAAACAGGTTAGGATCATCTGGAAATAATGTTAGCTTACCTCTTAGATACAGTTTACATTATATCATTAAAAATTTAGAAAAAGCACTGGTCCAAGTACTCATCGCTGGGGCTCTCTAACCGTTATAGGTTTAAAGAACTCTTTCCATTGTTAGGAGATGCATACTGGGCCCTGTCCTTTAAATAACCTTGAAACCATCTTAAAGCTGTTCCACAGATACTTATTTCTATTAGTTTTCCCATTACCCATTAGCAACCTCATGGTTTACTGTATCAACAGCTTTTGTAATATGAATAAGCCTGCGGCTAGTGAATTTGTATTTAAAGCACCTTGAATCTGTGTTTAAATGTCAACCATAGCATTCACAGTATTCCTATTATTTAGAAATCCACACGGTATTGATAGTAATAAAATAATCTGTTATGATCTAAATAATGCATAATACAGCTTTTAACAATTTCTTCAAGAATTTTAGAAAGTGGAGGTAATATTAAAATTGGGCCATAATATCCTGCATTAAATTTATCTCCTCCTTTATGAATAGACACCCCTCTCGGTATTTTAAGCCTGTTAGGAACTTTGCCAGATTTCAATAAAAGGTTTATTATTAAAGTTAATGGGTTTACCAGTTGTTTACAGCTTTTCTTAATATTATCAATATCTCTGGAATCTTTGTTTAGTAGTTCTGTTTTAATTATATCTTGGACTTCATTTTCAGTTGTACGTAGGTGGATCCAAAGGTTAGTTGCACTAACGCGCCGCAGCAGCGCGCTGTGTGTCGCGAACGTGGGCACAGCGGAGAAAGGGACAGACACTGCCCACACGTCTGTTAGGCAGGTCGCTGTGGTGTCTCGTCTAGTATTGTGTAAATAGCGGCCAAATGCAATGGCGCATCAACTGGACGTTCACTCCAAATATGTGGTGCGTGCGAAAATCCGATTCCTATGACCCAAAAGGAAGACTTGCACGGACATTCATCGTGAAATTAGTGCTGTGTATGGGAAGCGAGCAATTTCCCGGCAAGGTATCGTAAAGTGGTGTCAGCAATTCGAAGCCGGACGCACGGATATCACGGACAACGGACAACCATCGCGAAGGCAGGTCCGCAACGTCCAGAACCCGTGCAAAGGTCAACAGTGTGAATGCGATCATTAGACAGAACCGGCGCATTAAACTGAGAGAAATCGCGACGCAGCTGAACATGTCGTATGGCAGTGTGTTCGCCATTGTTCACGAGGACCTTGGATATCGTAAGCTGTGTCAAAGATGGGTCCCACGTCTTCTCACCGATGAGCATAAGGGACAATGTTTCCAATCCTCCCTGGCATTTTTGCAACGCTATGCCGCAGACGGCAACGGGTTTCTGCGGCGAATCGTCACAGGCGACGAAACGTGGGTCCATCACTTCACCCCCGAAACGAAGCGAACATCAATGGAATGGGTGCACCCCTCATCACCACAGCGAAAGAAGGCCAAGTTTCAACCTTCAGCCGGTAAGGTTATGGCGACAGTGTTCTCTGACATGGAGGGTTTGCTGCACGTGGAATTCATGCCGAAAGAAACGACGATCAACGCTATCAATGTTTTATCTGTTCGGTAAGCTCAAAACGGAGCTCGGTTGTCGACATTTCCAGACCGATGAGGAGGTGAAGGCCGCTGTCTCCGAGTGGTTGCAGAACGCTAGAGGAAATTTCTATGCATCCGGCATCGACAAGTTGGCTGTGCGTTCGCAGAAATGTTTGGAGTCTCTTGGAAACTATGTGGAAAAGTGATGTTACAGTGTATGTCGTTATAGTCGTGTTGCTGTTGTATAGGTGGTGTAATAAATGGCCATAACTGGGAAGTGCAACTTATTTTCTGATCTGCCCTCGTATCATTTAAGAGAGGTAAATCTGTATTTGTAATATTTAAACCAAGTCCATAATTAGTGGTGTTTATTAAGTGAATTGCTATTTGGTTTTCCATCCATTAGATTCTCAGCAATAATTGTTATAAAATAATAATTAATTTCTTAAGTTGTTTCTAGGGGCTGGTAATGAAACCATCCTCATCACTAAGTTTAACACTTTTTCCTTCACCGGTTTGCTTGTAATGATGTCATTAATATATCTCTACTGGGTTCTAACACGGTTTCTTTTACAATTTTATTGGCATGGTAATCATTCTTTACTCTCCTTTTCAAGTTAATTACTAATAAGCAGCATCTTTTATGTTGTAATGCAATTGGTTTTTACGTCCCAATAATTACTTTTGAGGTTTACGGGGATTATTCCTTAGTCTTTTCATTCACATACATATTTTTGAGTTTATTGTGCAAACAGTTTCTTTCTCATTAAATTAAAAGTCAGTTAATTAATTCGTCCCTTGTTTTGAGACTTTGTTGGTAGTTTTTATTTGGACAGAGTCAATTCCTTTTTAAATATATAATAGACTATTATTACCTAGTTTTATACAGTTTGGTTATTGCCAACAGAAGTATACAGATCATCAATAAAGTACCAGTAGTTATTAAGTTTAGTGTAATATACCCCGTTTATGTACAGTATTTATGTTTAATAGAGACCTTTACCATTGTTATGTTAGGAATGTTGAGGACAAGTGCCTGGTGGTCAGAAATTACACAACCCATGTTGCTCAACTATTATTGACTAAAAATGGCTGACGGCCTAACGCACTGTGAAGAATGCAAACAATGAAATTACAGATGATAGTCAAATACTAGAATATTTATATATGAAATACGTTACCTAAGTCGATAGTTAATACACAACTGTCTCACGTTTTCATTCTTAAATGTTTTCGTGACTATTGTTACATATCTAGTAATATCTAGTCGTCGAAGCGAAAGAAGTAAGACGTTTGTAGGTCATTGAGAGGGAGGACAATGTTACATATGTTCCTTGATTCAATAAGAAAATATTATGCAATGCAATAGAAGTTACCAGTACGATCAATGGATATTCGTACATGGTTTGCTAATAGCATACGATCAAACGTTGGAGATGTATAGTTTGAATATAGAAGTTATGCAACGTAAACGTCAACTCACAAAATAAGCTTGTTAGCAGTAGTATTTCAAGAGCCTTCAGGCAAGTGTGCTTCACTCTAGTTCAACCATGGAGTTTACGGTTGTGTTATGGAAAATGATGTATTTTTCAAAGTTTCAGGTCCAATAGGAAGAGGTGGAAATTAAAAATATAATGTTGAGTGTAACTGTAACGATGAGCGAATGACACCGAGGAACTATTGGCAATGGCAATTGAAGGGTAACTGTAATAGATCCTAGCGAGAAGCCATGATTCCTGCACTAGTTAAGTGATACATCTTTATTATTGGTATTCTTAATTTTATTTGTGTACATTTAATTTAACTTAATTGCACGTATACAATTAATTACAGTTTCATTAGATCAGCTCGTGTTAAGATGTTCGAAGGAAAATGAAAAGTCTTTGAATATACACAACTGGTGGATCATTTAACGACGATGATTAAATCTTCTTAGAATGCAAACGGATAGGTATGATGACTGTGATAGAGGTGAAAGAGAACTTTCGGATGGATACATACTAGTTAATAGTGTGCATTAAATCTTATTTCTTGAAATTCCTTCGTCAACACCTGCGCTAAAGGAAATTTATCTTCAGGTCATGTTACAGGTGGAATTTATGAAAAAGTTAATTACCGAAGAATAGGAATTTTAAAATAAATTGAAGCTAGGAATCAAAGAAAGTGAGTAAACGACAACGTTCAGAATTCTTCACAATGTGTAATTTCAGGACGCTGCTGCTCTAGGGTGTCCTTTACAAAGGAGGCAGCACTCAACAAACGAAGGGAAAAAGGTCCTACAAACATTGGTCACAACAACAGGATTAAAGAAATCCTGAAGGTCAGCCAACCTTCCCAGTCCGTCCGTCCATCCATCGTCCATCCGTCCATCCGTCCGTCCGTCCATCCGTCCGTCCGTCCATCCGTCCGTCCATCCGTCCGTCCATCCATCGTCCACCCGTCCTTATCGAACATCACCCATGGTAAGTTATTCCAATCCCAAACTCCCCTTCCTATTAACGAATATTTGTCCCAATATGGCCTCTTGAATTTCAACTTTATCTTCATATTGTGAACTTTCCTACTTTTAAAGACATCAGTCAAACTTATACGTATACTAATGTTATTCCACGCCATCTCTCCACTGACAGCTGGGAACATACCGCTCAGTCGAGCAGCTCGTCTCCTTTTTCCCAAGCCTTCCGAGTCCAAACTTTGCAACATTTTTGCAACGTTACTTTTTTGTCGGAAATCACCCAGAACAAATCGAGCTGCTTTTCTTTGGATTTTTTCCAGTTTTCGAACCAAGTAATGCTGGTGAGGGTCCCATACACTGGAACCATACTCTAGTACAGACTGTAGATAATACACCTTTTTCGGTATCTGATCACGATTATCTTCAGAATCTCAAATAGCCTGGTCCGGTCAACATTATAGAATGTCTTTTCGAGATCTTCGAATGCCATGTACGTGGGGTTGTCCTTAATTCGATCCTCTAAGATCAGTCGTAAAGTTGGGATTGATTCACGTGTTCTTACATTTCTTCTGAAGCTAAACTGATCTTCTTCCAATTCAGCTCCAATTTCGTTTTCAATTCTTCTGTAAATAACACGTGTTACAATTTTGACAGCGTGAGATACTAAATTAATCTTTCGGTAGTTGTCACACTTATACAACAATACAAAAGAAAACACTCGAGAACTAGTAGGTTGGTCTTCCAGTCAGAATTCCTCTTCATCTGTGAGTCTATAGGTGACTGAACAGCCCAATACGTGAGGCACATAATTTTCCGCGGAGATGGCAGATAGTCCCAGGTGGAGCAGCCATTGTTCTCCTTTTTCGTTCTTTTTCCTTCCTATGTTGCCTGTTATCGTTCGTTATTCGCCTACGGTTTTCTTCGAAAAGTAGTGTGCCGCGATGAACTAAAGATCTCCAGGATGGACGGTTGAGGGCTAAGGTCTCCCAGTTGTTGACATCAATGTGGCACATCTTCATGTTAGCTTTAATTACATCCTTAATTCGCTTCCTCTGACCTCCTAGACAACGTTTACCCACTGTTAACTCAGAGTAAAACACTTGCTTGGGAATGCGATTTTCGGGCATGCGTATTACATGCCTTGTCCATCGTAGCTGACGTCTTAAAACCATGGCTTCTATACTGGTGGTATGTGCCTCTTCAAGTACGCTGACACTTGTGCGTCTATCTTGCCAGGTTATATGCAAAATTCTCCTTAAAAATCGCTGGTGATAGTGTTCCATTTTTTTTAATATGCCACCTTAGCATGACCAGGATTCAGATCCATATAGTAAGCTGGGAACTATAACTGAATTGTATACGAGGATCTTCATTGCAGCATTGGCATCATGATTGTCAAATACTCGGGATCGTAGTTTGGCAAAGTGCGGATGATTCTAAATTGAATTTCCGAATCTATATTTGCGCTTGATGAGAGGATGCTGGCAAGTTAAGGGAAGGAGTTTACTACTTGAAGGCTCACTCCGTCGATGGAGACATTGATCTCTCTATGTCTTTCTCCAGGGGCTGGTTGATAGGGATTCTGTGTCTTAATGGTATTCAGTTTGAGATCAATCTTTCTGTATGCAGTTGAAAAGGCATTCAGGATTAACGCTAGTTCTACTTTATTGGGAATATGGATAACAACATCCTGTCTAAAATAGGATGACACTTCTCCTAGCTCAACATACTTGTGTGAATCTGCATTTTCATACTTAAAACTAACGAAGACAAAACATCTCTTAAGTTTAACTGATCTGCATTTGGAAAGTTACTTAAAACTGGCCCTATTCAGAGAAAAGGCCTGATTTTTGAAACCCGGTTGTTGCTTCTGGCTGACTCTCTGGCAGGTAACAAATTAAATTAAATCACACTAGTTTAACATACATAAGTATATTCTGACACTATTTACAACTTAAATGAAAAGTAACTAATACGCGGTGTGACTGCATACTGTATACGGATTGCCTTGGCTGATACAATGGTTCCTAACATACAAGCCACGCTACCCTCTCATTCCATCATGCACCCTTTCCTCCTTTCACTCCGGGTACTTGACAAATGCTGTTACTATTTCACATGTCATCAGGTGAACTAAACAGGGGCGAGCAACCCAACACCGGTAGATAATATAAAATCTCACCAGTTTACCAGGTTTTTACTTTAAATACACTGACTGACAGAGCAAATGCAACACCAAGAAGGAGTGGTTCGAAAGGGATGAAAGTTGGGGAAAAAACAGAGACGGCACGGACGAATAATTGATGTTTATTTCAAACCGATATGCAGGTTACACAATGCGCACGGCATCGACTCAGTAGGATGTAGGACCACCGCGAGTGGCGATGCACGCAGAAACACGTCGAGGTACAGAGTCAATAAGAGTGCGGATGGTGTCCTGAGGGATGGTTCTCCATTCTCTGTCAACCATTTGCCACAGTTGGTCGTCCGTACGAGGCTGGGGCAGAGTTTGCAAACGGCGTCCAATGAGATCCCACACGTGTTCGATTGGTGAGAGATCCGGAGAGTACGCTGGCCACGGAAGCATCTGTACACCTCGTAGAGCCTGTTGGGAGATGCGAGCAGTGTGTGGGCGGGCATTATCCTGCTGAAACAGAGCATTGGGCAGCTCCTGAAGGTACGGGAGTGCCACCGGCCGCAGCACATGCTGCACGTAGCGGTGGGCATTTAACGTGCCTTGAATACGCACTAGAGGTGACGTGGAATCATACGCAATAGCGCCCCAAACCATGATGCCGCGTTGTCTAGCGGTAGGGCGCTCCACAGTTACTGCCGGATTTGACCTTTCTCCACGCCGACGCCACACTCGTCTGCGGTGACTATCACTGACAGAACAGAAGCGTGACTCATCGGAGAACACGACGTTCCGCCATTCCCTCATCCAAGTCGCTCTAGCCCGGCACCATGCCAGGCGTGCACGTCTATGCTGTGGAGTCAATGGTAGTCTTCTGAGCGGACGCCGGGAGTGCAGGCCTCCTTCAACCAATCGATGGGAAATTGTTCTGGTCGATATTGGAACAGCCAGGGTGTCTTGCACATGCTGAAGAATGGCGGTTGACGTGGCGTGCGGGGCTGCCACCGCTTGGCGGCGAATGTGCCGATCCTCGCGTGCTGACGTCACTCGGGCTGCACCTGGACCCCTCGCACGTGCCACATGTCCCTGCGCCAGCCATCTTCGCCACAGGCGCTGCACCGTGGACACATCCCTATGGGTATCGGCTGCGATTTGACGAAGCGACCAACCTGCCCTTCTCAGCCCGATCACCATACCCCTCGTAAAGTCGTCTGTCTGCTGGAAATGCCTCCGTTGACGGCGGCCTGGCATTCTTAGCTATACACGTGTCCTGTGGCACACGACAACACGTTCTACAATGACTGTCGGCTGAGAAATCACGGTACGAAGTGGGCCATTCGCCAACGCCGTGTCCCATTTATCGTTCGCTACGTGCGCAGCACAGCGGCGCATTTCACATCATGAGCATACCTCAGTGACGTCAGTCTACCCTGCAATTGGCATAAAGTTCTGACCACTCCTTCTGGGTGTTGCATTTGCTCTGTCAGTCAGTGTATTTAATTAATAATTTGTTGTTTGAATATCCCAATCAGTATTTTTTATTAGCTGAAATGCATGAATAACTCCATTTTTATAAGTATGGTTTGTCTTAACGACAAAAGGCAGATCACATCACAAAACAAATTGGCCAGGCCTGATCTAGATTATATTAACACTATTCTGTAGACACTTTCGCACAACAAACGCACACAAACCTGTATTTCAAACTCTTCATTATCTTCACAGAACATATGAATGGAGTGCTAGAAGGTCATGGTAGGTTTCATATTAATGAAGGTAGAAATGATGGTTAGCTTACTGAGATTAAGGCTGATGACACACGGAGCGGTTTTTGCCGAGTCGGCAGCCGCCTGTGATTGATACACAGAGCGGTTTTTGCCGACTGTGATGAAACCACTGCCTACTCGAACTGCATCTAAAATGACTGCTTATAAGCAGTCATCGGGTGCGTATCGAGCAGGCAGTGGACAAAACACATTAGTGAGCGTGACGTTAGGTGAGGAAGCTAGCTAACATTACCGAAAAATAAAGGATTGTTCTTATTCTTATTCCAAAAGTCTACTTACTCTATATGTCCTTTTACGTGTATATTATTGAATTTCAAAGTCCGGCTCCATGGCTAAATGGTTAGCGTGCTGGCCTTTGGCCACAGGGGTCCCGGGTTCGATTCCCGGCAGGGTCGGGAATTTTAACCTTAATTGGTTAATTTCGCTGCCACGGGGGCTGGGTGTATGTGTCGTCTTCATCATCATTTCATCCTCATCACGACGCGCAGGTCGCCTACGGGAGTCAAACCAAAAGACCTGCATCTGGCGAGCCGAACTTGTCCTCGGACACTCCCGGCACTAAAAGCCATACGCCATTTCATTTCATTTCATTGAATTTCAAAGATACTTCATGATATCTAATACAAAAATACCTACCAATGATGCAATCGCCGCGTAAATTCAGCCACGCCCGACTAGAGCGAAGCATCAAGTCAGCCGTGATTCAGCTGAATGTAATAAATCTATGGCGCTAGAGCGCGCACAAAGTCTTCAAAACGCTCGCTGCACCGCCAGCTACACGACAGGCTGAGTCGGCAAATCTGCCGCCTGTCGGCGAGCACCGCTGTGTCTGTTTCATCCCATCTGATACAATAGAAACATGCGCCGACTCGGCGGCCGACTCGGCGAAAACCGTTCCGTGTGTCATCAGCCTAATATGAGTACTCACCGCTGGGATCAGACCAGGAAGTCAGATAGGTAATAACCGGCTCACTGACACATAATCGCTTGCTCTTTGATCAACAGATATTCAAGTAGACAATAAAAATCCTTACCCGGTTCCTTTTCATCCATCGCCGGTGCGCCTCGGTGGCTTTGATGCGATGATTGACGGCCACCTCGGTGAGTGACACCCGTCGTTCGCGGTCCCTCTCTTGCCATGCCGCTTTGCCCTGCGAACACTGAGTCACAGCCACATATTACACACCGGAGTAAGGTTTAATACAAAACCAATAAATCCATCAAATATTGAGCTCCGAACATTTATATAATTAAGATTTGAATTTGCCCAGTTTCAGATAAAGAATAACGTAATCTTAGAAAGAGGACGTTATGAGCTTAATAAGAACCACAATTTAGACACCGATCCTACCACCCTGGTCCTCTCGTTCTTCACTGACTTTCCCTCCAAAGCATTTCTACCTTCAAAAAATAACTTAAAATACTCTTCATAACAAATTCTTAGGAGAGCTTGTTAAAAGGGAAGTATTATATCAAGGCGCAGTTAAAAGTGCTTAAAGTCACAATAACAGAAATAATTCAAAACAGTTCATCTTCAATAAAAATAGAAGACTTAAAAAAAACACGGTAGACACCAAAATAGGGAGAGACACGTATATTTCCCACATTTTCCTCTCTTTTAACGCATTTTACTGTAAGAATGTGACAAAGTCTATTTTCAGAAGTAATATTTGAAAACTTTTCAACATATTGTTATCGGTACCTAATGTGGAAAATACGTCTCCATATTAATCTTCCGTTTTAGGATGTTAACAATACGCTTGACCTCAAATATTTATACTTATCTCTGACCAAGATTTACGAAAGAATTACGAATAATATTACATCATTCTTACAGCTAGGGAATAATGTCATTATATTATCCAGTTGACCACTGATCGGGTATCAGAATAAAAAATACCGAGCAAGTGGCTGGGCGGTTTGGGTCACGTAATCAGCTTGCATTCGGGAGATAGTGAGTTCAAACACTCTGAAGATGGTTTTCCGTGGTTTCCAATTTTCACACCAGGAAAATGCTGGAGCTGTAGCTTAATTAAGGCTACGGTCGCTTCCTTCCCATTACTAGACCTTTTCCATCCCATCGTTGCTGCAAAACCTTTCTGTGTCGGTACGATGTAAAGAAGATAAAAAAATAAAAATAGATGAAAAATAAATTGATGAGACAAGGAACTGGTGGCAAAGCAATCGCTAAAGAAAAATATATTATCACACAGTTTTCTGAAGTAAACTACCAAGGCGCTTCAAGAAATACGGTAACAAGAGCTCGCATGGAGAAAATTTATTTTACATATGGATATAAGGATGCACAGTAGTAGGGTACTGGTACGCTTTACTATTCAATATAGTCACCATTCCTGTACAGCTCTTGATCCAACGGTACACCAAGGCATCGATGCCAACATGGAAGAAATCTGGGTCCAGTCTCTGGAGCCATGTCATGACGGCTTGCTGAACGACCGTATCGTTGTTGAATAACTTACCATCCAGGTGCTTCTTCAGCGGTAGTGTGGTGATTATAGTTTTAAGAGGAAATGCAACTAGGCAACCATCCTCTCTTAACGCTAATCAGAGGGAAAAAATGAAAGGGGTCAGACATTTCGAAAAATGAAGGTATCGGCTAAAGCAAGACAAGGGCCACGAAAGGCGTGTAAATGAAATGAAATGAAATGGCGTATGGCTTTTAGTGCCGGGAGTGTCCGAGGATAAGTTCGGCTCGCCAGATGCAGGTTTTTGATTTGACTCCCTTGGGCGACCTGCGCGTCGGGATGAGAATGAAATAATGATGAAGACGACACATATACCCAGCCCCCGTGCCAGCGAAATTAACCAATGATGGTTCAAATTCCCGATCGTGCTGGGAATCGAACCCAGGACCCCTGTGACCAAAGGTCAGCAGGCTAACCATTTACCCTCGGTCTCATAAAACTAATATCGTTGAGGTCGGTAGAGGACAAGAGTTGACCAAAAGAGGGCGTGACCACTGCAGAAATTCATCGACGCTTCGTGGCAGTCTGTAGAGAACATGCGCCTTCACGGAAAACAGTTTACAACTGGGTGGAAGGTTAGAAAACCGGGCGCACATCGGTGGACAGAAAGTTTGTCCAATAAAAAGTAGAAACTCTTCTCCTGTGACATCAGATGACAAGAGAGGAAAACACAAACATGGAATAGCATGACCACAAGATGCCAGATACGTTATTGAGGATCCTATTAATCTAGGGTGCTTTGTACGATCATGTACGACTTTTATGTTCAGCAGTGTAGAGAAAGGAATATTATTCCAGAGAAAGAATGGTTGTATAGAGATTGTTTCAGTAAGGACTTTAATATAGCTTTCCATAGACCAAAAGACCAAAGAAGGACATGCTCCAAACATGAACATCTGAACACATTAAATAACGAAAACATATGGAGGAATTCCAAGCTCATATAAGAACGAAGGAAACTGCAAGAGTCAACAAAAGTTTAGATAAAGAAAGAGCCAACAGAGGTGAGTGCCTACTCATTGAATTTGATTTACAAACTGTCAGGGGCGTAACGACTGTTATACGGGCCCACCCCCTGAAGAAATTAAAATTCGGGCCCCCTCATATAAAAATAAAATGTAAAACCTATGAATAAAAACCAAACTCCATGGCGCAACAGCCCCGAACGGTCATGGCCTACAAAGTGACCGCAAACCTATGAATAACTAATACAAATTAAATCACAGTAGTAGTAATGCAATATATTGTGAATTTGTGTAAACAAAGGGATTATTCATTATTGTAAGATTTCAAAGAAATATATTTAATGGGTCTTATAATTGTATGCGAGCTTAGAGTTGATGTCGTCATGGGCGGAACATCCAAATGTTGTCATCAACTCATCAATAACATTACAGGGAAATTATATTAAAATTAACCATCTCCATTCCCTGACAGGCTTACATGACGTGTGTGCGTGGGACTATCGGTCTCTGTTAAGCCTTCCAAAATTAATATGAACTCATGCTCCGCACGTGTGAATGAGTCATGCACTTAAATGCTATTACTTAAGAAATGCAGTGATTAATATATTATTGCATCACGCGCCCACGCGATTACGCGAAGCCAAATGTAGTGTTTATTTGACTCATCTAATTTATCAAGTCATAAATTAAAATCCATCAGAATTATATATTGTTTTACATAATGTATATTATTATTATTATTATTATTATTATTATTATTATTATTATTATTATTATTATTATTATTATTATTTTGCAAGGAGTCTGCGGGGCCCCTTAAAGGCCCGGGCCTGCCTGCAGGCCCTAATGTTACGCCCCTGCAAGCTGTACTGTACTGTCCAAGCATTGTTTTACAAAAGAAGACTTGCTTTCTACAACTAACAGTGTTAAATGTAATTGCAAATAGTACTGTCTGTTACACGTGGGACGAGACTAGCGAAGAGAGGGTTGCCTGAAATAGCGTCATGTGTACAAAATGCAAATGGCAAAGAGATTGTCTTTTATGCAGACACATGCAGTGGCCAAAATAGGAATGCATATATCTGCGCAATGTGTCTCTTTGCTGTAAAACAATTAAATATACCTGATATCAACCACAAATATCTTACTCCGGGCCATACAGATGGAGGTTGATTCGGTACATTCTATATTCGGAAAAAAGAAGAAGAGTGTTCACATATTTGAGCCATCTGGTTGTAATGCAGTCATCCACCTAGCTAGAAAATCACCGTACGAACTAGAAGAAATGTCACAAGAATATTTATTTGAATTCAAAAAGTAAAGCAGGCTCTTATAAAGAATACAACACTAGATGTCAGTAGACAAAAAGTAAGATGGATAGCATTGTGTGGTTGAAATACTTGTTCCCGACGATGTTTACTTCAAGTACAATATGCATGAGGAATTCAACAAACTGCATATGGTAGGAAACAAAAAATCAGCACTTGGGAGGAAACAGAACTGTTACATTACCTTAGAGAAGGCCTTTCCACAACCTCTTCCAATTTCGGTTGGAAAGTTAAAAGATTTACAAGATCTTTGCAAACAAAGTACGGTATCTTAAAATCCCAGTATCATAAATTTTGTATGTCCTTCAGGTCAGTCGCCACAAGCCACGAGTGTGACAATGATTTGGATAATGTTGGCGATTAATGAGTGTCCTTTGCCTTTATTGATTATTGTAGTTTACAGTTTTCATTAATGTTATGTCAGTATCGTTTTTAATTAACAATACAAAATAATTTTCAAAGCTGATTTACATATATAGGCATATTGCTTTAGCGTAGTTTTGTTATTACTTAAATCAGCAATGGTATGTATTTGTCTAACTTTAATGTAGTAACTATTAGACTTATTATCAGTTTGAATGTATAGATATAATATTGTATAGAAGTTCTGCTGTACTTTTGGAAGGTCCTGTATCACAAACATATTGAGTTTATCAGGTTTACCTGCTAAATTGAAAAAAATGAGGGCTTTTTCATGTAAAAAGCATGATTTTAATCAGGTTTGTGGTGAAAATGTAATAATCGCTTCACTTTGTAGTGTACTTAGCTTCAACAAAACTAAGTCCTAACAATAAAAATACCGAGCTCGATAGCTGCAGTCGCTTAAGTGCGGCCAGTATCCAGTAATCGGGAGATAGTGGGTTCGAACCCCACTGTCGGCAGCCCTGTAGATGGTTTTACGTGGTTCCCCATTTTCACACCAGGCAAATGCTGGGGTTGTACCTTAATTTTTTTTTTGCTAGTTGCTTTACGTCGCACCGACTCAGATAGGTCTTATAGCGACGATGGGACACGGAAGGGCTAGGAGTGGGAAGGAAGCGGCCGTGGCCTTAATTAAGGTACAGCCCCAGCATTTGCCTGGTGTGAAAATGGGAAACCACGGAAAACCATTTTCAGGGCTGCCGACAGTGGGGTTCGAACCTACTATCTCCCGAATACTGGATACTGGCCGCACTTAAGCGACTGCAGCTATCGAGCTCGGTGTGTACCTTAATTAAGGCCACGGCCGCTTTCTTCCCACTCCTAGGCCTTTCCTATCCCATCATCGCCATAAGACTTATCTGTGTCGGTGTGACGTAAAGCAAATAGCAAAAAAAAAAAAAAAATCTTACTTATTTGTCTTATTTTTATCTCACATCTTGGAGAGTTCGACTTCTGGTTTCCAGTTATTTTAAACTTTACAATATCAGAAACAAGTACTTATGCCACTTGACTCATTGCGAAGTGTAAACAACAAAGGAGCGAATGTCAGAGAAAACAGATTTGAAATAAAATTAGAAGGAATATTATTAGAACTTGTTATTAATTCTTTGCATTTTTTGCTTAATTCAAACCTCAATGAAACCATTTAAATGCATTATCATGTGCTGGTACTTATTTTGTACTGGTGATGAACTTTTGAATAAATTGTAAAGTGATTTTGATGATTCTCAAAATGGCAAAAACGTTGATACGCCCTTATGATCCTAAGCATGCGATATGGACTTCACAAAAGAAAATTTTGAAATTCACGATAATACATCCTGGCTGAAGCTGTGACCTCGAACTCACAGGTCAAATTATTCGTTATAATTATGTTTTTGTACTGCTGGCGGTTTCCAAAACTTGAAAACCAGTTTACAAGACTCCGTAATACTACTATCACTACTATCATTAACAATCTTGGGGCGAACCTCTCTGTTGGACACACCAAAGTTAGCCTGCTAACTCAGAGAATGAGAGTTAAACGTAATGATTTGGGTCTTGTTTACTAACTTCTATTGCGTCATAAACTATTCATTTGCTGAAATAGACGGATCTGAAGAGAGTTTAAAGTTCCGTATCGATTACAAACGGTCGTAATTAAGTTCCCACTCCCCAGCAAGAAGTCGTTAATTTAGAAGCAATTCAAGTTGGAAGCCGTACAGGGATCGGTAAACTTTACAACGCTTACGGTAAAGCTGCAGGTAATTTTTATAAAGTGTTCAAACCTTTACATCACTTGTCATATTTCGTAACGATGTTCCATAAGCGTCACGACAAGAATTACTTCGACTTCTTTCTAGTTATTATGTGAGTGAGAAAAGGAGATAAATGTGTTTTAAGCCCTTCACTATCAAGCATGGCTAATTTCGTTTGTTTTCTTGAGGAAAAAAGGCCACTGAAAGGTAGCCTATACTACCTTAAGAGAAGTTGTGTCATGGTTTTAAAGAAAGCTTTGAATATTTTCTCATTCCTTTGTCGAAGACCATGACGTTGCAGCCTCGATGGGCCTTGACCTACCAAGTGACCATTGCTCAGCTCGAAGGATGCAGATTACGAGGCGACGCGTGGTCAGCGCAATGAATTCTCATAGCCGTTATTCTTGGCTTTCTGGACCGGGAATAATACTTCAATGTCAGATAGCTCCTCAGTTGTTCTCACGTAGGCTGAGTAGACCTAGAACCAGCCCTGAGATCCAGGGAAAATCCCTGACCTGGTTAAGAATCGAAACCGGGGTCTCCATTAGAGGAAGGCTTGCTACTCCTAGATTGATGATGATGCTTGTTGTTTTAAGGGGCCTAACATCGAAGGTCATCGGCCCTACTCCTAGATTACCGGGCAACAGTCCCTTATAATGAAAATATAAACTTAGGCACGGCACGATTCGTAATCAAATTTCTTAATTCGGTTTCACCAATTTCATCAGATATATTGTTAACGATTGAATGAGGTACGGGTGGTGCTGAGTAATGAGCATGGCTAGTGCGTCTGGATATTATAAAAGGTGCTACTCATAGGACCAATAATGCTGCACTTCCTGGTCCAGTAAGGAAAGCAATGACAAACTATGGCGCTCGTTATCGTATCTTGTACGCCTCATTTTGGTGTCTTCATTGTTTCTTCCGGTTCCCTATAACCAGATCATTATTTGTGGTGCAACTTGAGGATCAAACCAGCCTTCGGCCTGGAGATATAACAGACACTGGAAACATATTTTTATTTATTGTGAAGTCCAAGACAGACATGTATATTATGCCAGTATGACACTTGAAGAGGAATCTCTGTAGGTTGTTGGAGTGTGTCTTTAGTGACTCGCCACCAATTTGCTTCTCGAAGTCAGGTGTGAAGACCGGTCAAGCGAGATTTTTATAGCATTTTTATGCAAGTATTATGCGAGTATTGATCCATTTTAATTCTTAACTTTTAACAGCTGTCTCCACATACAATGTTTTACATAGATGAATACAGCCCTTGTGACATGTGTAATCTGTGCTATGCCATGGTTGTGCCCACAATTACTTTCTGAAAGCACACTTGAGTATGCGCGTTTATAATACCGCAATATTTTACATCTAGCGAAATTTATGGAAAATTCAACATTAACATTCACTACATACATACTGAACCCATTAACTAAGGTCTGTGTGTGCAGAGCACCGTTACTTTAGTCTCCGAGGATGATGCAAACTCTTCTGTATAGTTTCTTCCGTGACAATTTTCAAACCAATCAATACTTTGGTCGAATGTCACGCGTGAGGGAGAACAAGAGTTTATGATTTCTTACGGGAATGGCTAGCTCCACAAAGTTAATCCCCAAATTGGCGCAAGCATTAGAGAGTCGGAATAGTTCGTGATGTTTCGTGTTGTTCGGGAACTACTTCTGAAGAAAGTGAGAACATTAAGGCCTGATTAGAACTAAAATTAGAATTGCAAAATGTTGAGATCATATGTGATTTTCCTGAACCAGAATATTGTTCATAACAAGGGCTGTGTAAAGGGCCAACTCAGCGTCGTCAGGCAAAGACGTCGGTGGGCATGACGCTTCTACCCAAAATGTTGACTCCTTCGGAATGAGAAAGCTAATACCACAGACGCTTCCAGAATTTCACCTAGTATACATGAAGTAATAATTATACAATTAGCACCGATGGCTTAGATTTCAGGAACAAAGGCAGCTAATTATTGAATGGTGAAACTCTGGAAAAATAGTGAGATGCCTGTTAACCCGGGAATATTTGTCGGCATCCATCGTGCCTATAAAAAGAGAGCATGGGAGTACTGTGGTTTAGCAGATTGTTTCTGCGATGCTCAGTATCATGTCGTGTCGAGCTGGGAAATCTGGACTTGGAGAAATTTTAACAGTGTTGGTTGGAACTTTGCTACTGGCTTTACGTCGCACCGACAGAGATAGGTCTTATGGCGACGATGGGATAGGAAAGGCGTAGGAGTTCGAAGGAAGATGCCGTGGCCTTAATTAAGGTACAGCCCAAGCATTTGCCTTGTGTGAAAGTGGGAAACCACGGAAAACCATCTTCAGGGCTGCCGACAGTGGGATTCGAACCCACTATCTCCCGGATCCAAGCTCACAGCTGCGTCCCTAACCGCACGGCCAACTGGCCCGGTGGGTGGAACTTTGAAGCTCTACAGAGCTAAGTAGCACTCTGTCATATTTTTAGGAAGTGTTGAGCTTATAATAATATTCTCGAGGTGACATTTTTGGACTTTGAAAATTATTCAAGTATCGCGTCATGAAAAAGCTCAGAACATTTATATCGAAATCTTCAAGAGATTTGGTGCGTTGTACGCACTAGTACTAAACTTTAACTTTTCATCAATGATGTTATTACTTATATTCAGTGTTAGTGAAGCTGGGTTATCAGACAGAATATTATTGCTAGACTCATTTTGTTCTCGGCGAAACGAGTTTTGTCTTAGTTGATGAAGGGAAGAGCTTTTCTGAAGAAAAACAGCTGGTTGAGAAACGAGTTTTGTCTTAGTTGATGAAGGGAAGAGCTTTTCTGAAGAAAAACAGCTGGTTGAGAAACGAGTTTTGTCTTAGTTGATGAAGGGAAGAGCTTTTCTGAAGAAAAACAGCTGGTTGAGAAACGAGTTTTGTCTTAGTTGATGAAGGGAAGAGCTTTTCTGAAGAAAAACAGCTGGTTGAGAAACGAGTTTTGTCTTAGTTGATGAAGGGAAGAGCTTTTCTGAAGAAAAACAGCTGGTTGAGAAACGAGTTTTGTCTTAGTTGATGAAGGGAAGAGCTTTTCTGAAGAAAAACAGCTGGTTGACTTAGACTCAATGCAGTTGGGATTCGCAGTCGCTACACAGAGAGACGTAAATCTGCATCCTGGAGTGCGGGAACGAATTATAACATAATGCATCATATTTACGCGGTCGCGAGTGGCAGAAGATTGTGCTTTATATCTTAAGGTGTAAATAGTGTAAACTTAAGATGAACTTCAACCCTTCTCAATGGTTTTTCGCATACGCGAAGAACTCTGATGTAGCCGGTGGCTGGCCGTCATGAAGAGAGGGCACCACATCCAAGGTCTGTGAATTTTGGTTTGAAAATGTATACTTTGTAGTTGTAGAGTTCCGTCACGTTTTGTTGTTTGTTTCGGCCGAGTAGTGCCACATTTCAATATTGCGTGAACGTATATCTCCGTTTTGAGATTAAAGTCAGCATGTAGACATATATTTTGCAGTGCAGGTAGGGTGTTGTGCTCATGGTGATCCTGGTAGCAGACGATTATCACTATAAATACAAGACATCTGAATAGTTGAAGGTGAGTATGTAAGTGATATATGATGTAAAAGTAACGTACTGTAAGATAATGAGTAGGTTGTAGAACGAAATACGTAGATGTGCGATATTTTTAAGGCAATGTTTGAGGTTATCTAAGTTATCTAAGTTATACCGACAAATAAATCAAGGCTGCCTTTCGTGTTGTATAAAGAACATTGGTGCAATCGGAGCGGCGGAGAACATATTCTTTCCGAGAAACTGAGGATAATTTGTTACTTCCGAGCGCGCGATTCAAATTGACGAACTCGCCGTATCTGTTATTCTAGAGTGTAAACGGCTGCCCGCTGCTGTGCTTCAGGGAAGGAAGGGGAAGTGGGGTTCATGATAGACGGAGCCAGAGATAATGCTCGGTGCGAATGCACAAGTTTCTCCTTCGTTTAGCGCAGTCACGTCCCAGCCCTAATATGTAGTATACAGTCTCTTCTGTCCATATTGGCTACTAAGTTTGCGGTGTAAATCGGGGAGAATGGCTCCATTTCCGTACACCAACGAAGAAATAGTTGGCATGCAGCAAGCCTGTGGCGCTGCAAATAGCAACCGAAGAGAAGCCATACTGATTTAAGGTATTTGAACGAATTAAGCACCCTAAGGTTGATAATCACGACATCTTCCGCTTACCTCGAACACTAAAGCAAATACTCCGCAAAATGCTCTTGGTTCTATGTCACATGAACTACTTTTACGGTTTTCGGAGATGCCGAGGCGCCGCAATGTTGTCTCGTTGGAGGTCTTTTACGCGCTGGCAAATCTACCACATGAGACTGACTTATTTGAGCACATTTAACTATCAGCGGATTGGGCCGGAATCGAACCCGTCAATTTGAGTTGCTAAAGCCAGCGCTCTACTTTCTGAGCTACTCAGCCCAGTAGGCCCCACTAGATTGCCATATTTGTCACCTATTGAATATGTCTTGGAAGTGATCAAAATGACGATTGTTGCATGACAGTGGTTTGCTAGCAAATTTTGATGATATTTGGACTCAGCTGAATAATCAGTCAACAGGACACTATTGAAATGCAGTTGAAATCGATGCGCAGACAGTACGACAGGCCGTTACTCGCCATGGGTGAACATGCGATTGAGACGTATAGGCTTACTGTTGTCGTTCGACAGTAAGGATAATAAGTACTGCATGATTCCGACTCGTTGGCTGAACGGTCAGCGTACTGGCCTTCGGTTCAGAGGGTCCTGGGTTCGATTCCCGGCCGGGTCGGGGATGTTAACCTTAATTGGTTAATTCCAATGGCACGGGGAGTGGGTGTATGTGTTGCCTTCATCATCCTTTCATCCTCATCACGACACGCAGGTCGCCTATAGACGTCAAATTGAAAGACTTGCACCTGGCGAGCCGAACCCGTCCTGGGATATCCCGGCACTAAAAGCCATACGACATTTCATTTTACTGCATGATACTGTAAGCATGCATTCTTAAAATCAGATTATTGTCTCAATTGTTTAATGGTATTTGCTTATTATGCTGTATGTTAAGCGCAGGTAGTGCAACTGCTGATTTCATGATCTGACCGAATTTTTTGCACATTTTATGAATTGTAGTCTCGTAGCCTTGTTGATAAAATGAGCAAAACATTGCAATTCTTCTACTTAGTTCATGAACCGTGCTAATTCCATTGTACTTCATAACATCTTCTTATGTTGTAAAGAGCAAAGCAATCTCCGTACAGACCATTAAGGCCCTTGGAGGAGTGGAAGGTGAAGGCTTTAACTATCCGTAACCTCCACACTAAGTGGGAAAGAATGCTTTTTCTCCTTGCCCGGCCACCTCTCCCCCCCCCCCCCGACAGACGATTTTTTACAAGATTATGAAATGACTAGTAGGCTAAATTTAATTTAATTTCATTATCCTTTTAACTCCCAGGGTTGGTTTTTTCCCCCTCGGACTAAGAGAGGGATTCCACGTCTACCGCCTCAAGGGCAGTGTCCTGGAGCGTGAGCCTTTGGGTCCGGGGGATACAACTGGGATGGAAGATCAGTATCTCGCCCAGATGGTCTCACCTCTATGCTGACAGGGGCCTTGTAGTGGGGGGGGGGGACTGGAAGGGGTAGACAAGGAAAAGGGAAGGAAGCGGCCGTGCCCTTAAGTTAGGTACCATCCCGGCATTTGCCTGGAGGAGAAGTGGGAAACTTCGGAAAACCACTTCGAAGGTGTCTGAGGTGGAAATCGACCTCTTCTCTACTCAGCTGACCTCTCGAGGCTGAACGGAACCTGTTCCAGTCCTCGTACCATTTTTTCAAGTTTCATGGCAGAGCCGGGAATCAAATCAGGGCCTCCAGCGGTGGCAGCTAATCACACTAACCACCACACCACAGAGGAGTACTAGTAGGCTAAATACCGGTTAAAATCACATCTATATGTTTTTCGTACATAAAACGTGGCCGAAATAACATGTATTTCGAAACAAATCTTCTATTTTTTTAAATATGTAATACCTTGCATTTCTGAAAATACTTAAAAGGTAATTTTGTAGATGTTTATTAAAACAATGATTCAGGCATATGTTTTAGTTATTAAGGAACATAATATTTGATAGATCTACTAAGGTTGATTGTCCTCAATTTGATATTGTCCACAGAGGAGTATTTGTCCTTTTTAGAGATACATTCCTACCAATTACAGTCGGAATGGAAATCAATTAGAAGCTACTTATTTACTTGAAAACTGGAAATAATGCATTCATTTAGTGTAAACTAATGGGATCTTCTACAAACTCTGTCGATCTTCACGCTCTATTGATTCTTAACAACTTCTGATTCTTGTTCATCAGCGTGCAAAATTTGACTGAATACAGTATATGGAACCGTCAATCAATATCTGCCACTTTCTTGAACACAAATTCACAAATAGACATTGTCAGTGTCTGCTCTATCACCATCATCAACCACATAGTGCACATGAGTGGTGCGTACCAACGGCTTCCTGGATAATTCGTGAAAAGGGCAGGAATATTTCTGTCAGTCTTATCCTTGGCTTTGACCATATGAAAGTGATTGAGGTGTGAGCGATGCTAGTAATGCCATTCATTATGCAGTCAGTCCCTGCTACGAATGGTGCGAAAATGTTTCATATACGGTCGATTGGTGCATGCATTTCAGTGGCATTGGCAGACCGATATGTAAATAGCAACTTCTGGCTCAGTGAGGAAAGCAGCGGGAAAACAACCTTACTCCTCATTTTCCTAGTACGCCTCGTCAGTGATACCTAGGCTAACTATGACAGTTAATGGTAAAGTCGTTGAGGATCCAACCAGCCTTTGGGCAGAGGACTGAACACACATAATAAGCTCAGCGCAAGGAAAGTAATCGAATAAATGGTACTGAGGCGTTGAAGAACACATTTGCGAGTATACAAAAGGCAAAAGAATATATGGAAGATGGAAAAAATCATATTCTTCTTAAAATTAAACAGCACAATAGTTTAACGAATAACTCTCAGAGAAAAATGTTAGAGAGGAATTCGGTATTGTATATAGACTTAGTTCCAGGGTAGGAGCCAGTGGTAGCCGAGAATATCTGAGCAGGAAGGAAATGATGGAAGAACTAAAAAATAATTATGGTTGGAAGGACGTCGCTTGCCCACTCAGAATATGTCATTTGTGCGGACCTGAATGACATGACTGCAGTGGGGATCAATATGAAGAGGCCATCAAGTGTTCCATATGCGGTATCACGGTTCTGTTATGATGCCCGCGGTAGCTGTAAACTTCGCTAGGTTCCAACACAAACCCGTGTCTAAGGGGTCCTCATAAATTTGTATGAGCTAAACTTAAACCTCGTAACTTGTGCCGGATGGCATTTTAGATATTTAAATGTCCTAAATTGAGAGTTATCGTTCTCTTTTCCTCAGAGGAATACTGGTCGTATCTCATTTGAAATTAATCGGGAAAGCCTTGTTATTTGTGGGAACAGTATATAAAGCACTATGCAAGTTTTGAAACTAATTTGCTCAGCGGTCATCGTATGAAGAATTATTTTAAGCAATGCTCATAGGTATAAAATCCTTATCAAATTAAAAATTGCATGTTTTTCGATATGGGGATACCTGGCCGAAGCGGCAAAAAACAAGTGTAGTTTACTTATGACATGTGTGTTTGGTTCCATTAAAATCCACAAACATATCAAGAGAATAGAAGCTTTTGAAATGTGGTGTTACAGAAGAATGCTGAAGGTGAGATGGATAGATCGAATCACGAATGAAGAGATACTGAATCGAATTGGTGAGAGGAGATCGATTTGGCTAAATTTGACGAAAAGAAGAGATAGAATGATAGGACACATCTTAAGACACCCAGGACTTGTTCAGTTGGTTTTTGAAGGAAGTGTAGATGGTAAGAACGGTAGGGGTAGACCAAGGTATGAATATGACAAGCAGATTAGAGCAGATGTAGGATGCAATAGTTACGTAGAAATGAAAAGGTTAGCACAGGATAGGGTGGCATGGAGCGCTGCATCAAACCAGTCTATGGACTGATGACTCAAACAACAACAACAACAACATCATGTCCTTCATATTCCTATTTTGTTGTTTCGCCTTCGCATACGTTCCTTCTTTATATTAATGTTAGTACGAGTAGGATGAGTACGCGTTCAGGTCAACAGTCGACAGCGCTGAAGATGGTTTCCCATTTTCAATCCAGGCAAATGCTGAAGCTTCACCTTAAAGCCACCTTTCCTGTTCTTATATCGCGGAAAACCTTCGATGTGTTAGTGTGACGTTAAACCACTTGCTAAAAAGAACAAAAAGTGTGGGTATTCTCTGTTTCGTTTCCCGGATCCTTGGCTCAATGGTCAGCATACTGGCCTTTGGTTCAGAGGGCCCTGGGTTCGATTCCCGTCTGGGCTGAGGATTTTATCTGTGTATGATTAATTCCTCCGGTACGCTGGGTGTTTATGTTCTTCTCGATACACTTCTATTTTTACACACACGACACAATACAGTCCCAGTAACCATAGTGAACACATCCCTCCACATAGGAAGGATGTCCGGCCGTAAATCTGGGCTACATCTATACCGAGTGCTAATTCCAATACATTGTGATAAAGGCAAGGAATCTTTCCATGTTGGTCTATCATACAACATGCCGTCCAAGGACTACGGAGCTTTATACATTCTCGGATATTGTCCATGCAGCTCCTCCTGGGTCATCGAGTACTTCTTTTCCCAAACATCACCTGTTCAACATCCTCCCGGTCCCTTCTTTCGATCGTTCCATACCCTGAGTCCAGCTTCCCTGACATTCACCGAAATGTTGCCAATTCCTCACTTTGCATCTTCATTCTGCCTCCTGTCTACCTATATCCATATCCTTGTTACCCGCCAAGTTTTCACTTCGTAAGTTATAGACCACTGCCTTGTGAATTTTATTTTTTCTGGCACATTTTTGTCGCACAGTACATTTTGTACTTTTTTCCAGTTCGGTTGTTATATTCTTCCTCCGAACTGAGTATCTCAGATGGTAGAGTACTGTCCTTCTGTGCTCAAGTAGGTGGGATCGATCCCGTTCAGTCCGCTGGTGTTTGAAGGTGTTCAAATACACCAGTCTCGTGTCGATAGATTTACTGGCACGTAAAGGAACTCCTTCGGTAAAACTTTCTGGCGCCTGGGAGTCACCGAATCCCGTAAAAATGTAGCCAGATATTTGCTAAAGATTTGTAATATCGTGTTAGTTCTTATACTAATGAGTGATTAATCGATTAAAAAGTACAGAAGACACTCTAAAATATAGTACAAAAATCGTAATTATCAAAACTGATTTGAAGTATCAATATTAACGACAACTTCAGCAACATTTTTAAGATGACACTACTATGCAATATAGTAATATGTTCAGTAATACCGCGATAATATTAGTAATATCGTGATATTACTATTTTATAAGGACAACACACATTTAATGAAATTTTCAAATAAGCAAGCTAAATATTCAAGTTATAGTACAAAAAAAAGTACCAATTCGTTAACACATAATATTGAAACATGTTCTTCAACGTTTCTTGAGCGTCCACCACTGTCACTACTAGAGCTCATCTCCTAAGATTTGCTGCATTTTTTGTAACGGACGTAGGATACGTGTCCAAATCAACAGTTTCCTTGAAACCAGTCGTAGATCAATTGGTACCATTACAGAGCGAAGAGTCTCTCAAATAAGAAGCAAAGCATTTTCCGTATAGAGTATTCTTAGAATCGCTGTTCGATGTACAAGCCTTCCTTGACACATTTGTCCCGATTGTATCGGTAACAGTTTCCCTTGGTCTCCCGCCTTTAGGAACACTAATTTCTGTTTGTGGGCATTCGAAATATGGCGACTTGTATGAACTTGTACTGTGCTCCACACAACCCTATTATTTGCTTAGTACAATCTCCAGTTGGCATCCAGGACCTTCTCTACGGCATTCACGTGATAAACATTTCCCTACCCTCAGTGGTTTCACAGTCTCGAAACTGTAAGAACCAACATCATTTTTGTAAGAATGCCATGTGAAAACACTGTGGTGAACGCACATGTTCAACACGTGAAAAAAGAAACCAAAATATGGACTATTCCATTACCAAAAATAACTTATATATCATACGTAGTATTTCAACAAGCTTCAACAAGTTTCTAAATGAGCTTAAATTTCAGTTTGTATTATAGATAGAAGAATTGTTTTCTTACTCTGTTGATGTATTGAAGTCAGTGGCGCCGACTTGGGAGGGGGGCAAGGTGTTTCATGCCCCAACAAAATGATCATCGGAGGGCAGTGTCATTTTGCCCCCCTCCCCTCATGGTAAATCTCCTCCTAGATGTTAAGTCCCTTTACACTGAAACGTGGAGTTCGGCATATACACAAGGAGGCTGCTAAGGCGGTAGATCTTGAGAAGGTGGCAGGTGATTTTATTATATCAATAAATGCGATTTAAAGCGGAAATTCCTTCAGAGAACTGTATTCGTAATGTAGACTGTTAAAGTGGCACATCTAGTGGTAGAGCTTTTCACATTTCATATCATTTCTACTTTTTCTGTTTACTTGTGGTTATTTATGATAACTCCGTACGTAAGACATTCCATCAAGATATGTATTTATCAATCAAGTTCTATTTTTTGTTTCTTTGTGAATATTATTGAAAACTCCGTATATAAATAAATTTCATTCAGAAAATGTACTTGAGAAACAAGTTATATTATTGTTCTGTTTTACTGTTTGATTGTTAATATATAGGATTGTTTGCATTAATAGTTGTTCATCATTCCACACGTCCTTGCTCATGTTAATCATGCCCACCCCCCTCATAATCACCCAATTGAAGTCACAAAGCAAGTCTATTGACATAAACAAAAAAAAAAAAATTCGTATCTGAAGTGAAGAACGAAATTTCTGCAATTCCGGTGTCTGACTGTCAGGATTTGTTGAACACATTCGTAACGAGGTACATTGTATTTATGCTAAAAATTGATTCGAGGAGAAAGAATAAAGCAATCTTTAGCAGCAAATCTGTGGCAGCACATGTATCAGTGTTTGATACACTTAGGTGACCAGAATTCTTTTGACAAACTACGTAACGCGGAAGACACAAAATAGTGAGGTAAATCAATGGGAATGTTGGGAAATTTTGTCAAATGTGCCCGTTTAACTTTGACTGCGCAACTTAAAATGGTATGCACATGCAAGTAGTTAATAACATCGGGCACTCATGTTTAATAATTCTGGGAGAATTTGTCACCTCCAACAATTTGAGGTTCTCCTTTCTAATTGTCAGCCCGAACACTTCATACATCACTTTTATCTTAAATTTCACTTTAATTACACACCTCAGTGTCGACTACAAACATTCCACCACACTTGCGCAGGGAAAGAGTGTAACAGAAGGTTTGGACAAATAGAGAATAATGCAGAATAACTAAACCCGTATAAGAGCAAAATGCGGTTGAAGTTAATCCATCTGGTCACCGTATGTAGAAGTCGCCTATCTCACTGAATTACGCAGTATATACTGAAGAAATAATAGATAAAGCTGACCTATTTCAATCGCTGTGAATCATCCATGCCATCGCCTCATGATTAAGAAAGTCAGATGCCCTAGAGACTGCTTTCCATTCAGCGTTATCTGGTATCGAATAACTTGCGAACTAGCGCTGTCATCTATTCTAAATAAAACATTTTCTCATATAACACGCAGTATGCAGCCTACTATAGAATCAGCTCTAAGCTCATGCACTTTGTATAACTGTCAACTAATAGAGAACTTGGATGTTATTACATGTGTCTGCTAGTGTCATTATTTTCCTGTTTGTCAAATAATAAATATGCAATATAAATTATAATTATGACATTCAGTGTGTTTCGTTTTAAGTAATTCACATTTTCTTTGCTCTCTTTGCCCCTAACCTCGCTGTGATACAATATGCAGTTGGAGTGGTTCGAACGAACATGACAGCCGCACGGACTTGGCCACACTCTATTAATATAGTCACAGTAGTTAGTGTTAAGAGTTGCCTTGATGCATTTCCCATTAAGACGACAAGGGAAGGTAGCAGACGTAACTTTAATTAAGGTACAGCATGAGCATTTGCCTGATGTTAAAATGGGAAACCACGGAAAACTACTGTCAGGTCTGCCGGCGATAGGATTCGAACCCACCGTATACAGAATGCAAGCTCTCAGCTATGTGACCAAACTCACTTGGACATGTGAAGTCTAAATTTAATCTTTGTTGTCTCTGAATGTACGCTGAGTTTGCAATTAATTGCGGCTGCGAGTGATGTAGGTGACTTTTGTTAAAAAATAAAAAAATAAAAACGTATCATTGGGTGGGGTGAGGGTATTGGGAAAACAGAGAGAGAGAAAGAAAGTAAGGAAAGGCTTCTTAATATTTTTGGGAGAGAACAAAAGTTAGCCAAGGGAAGTTATACAGAAAAAATGTGGAGAACTTGACTCAAGCAATAATAATAATAATAATAATAATAATAATAATAATAATAATAATAATAATAATAATAATAATAATAATAATAATAATAGTACATTGTGGGTTAAGGAGGGACTGCCTAGCCGAAGCGGTAAAGGCGTACTCGGTTAACTCGGAAACACGTGTGCGTGATTCCCCGTCAAGAAGTCGAGGAATTTAAGAATCGAGATTTCCACTTATGAACTGACACTTGGCCCTAAGGTTCACTCAGCCTACACCAAAAATTAGTATCTGGTGTATTCCTAGGGGCAAAGCCGGCCGGGTATAGAACTAACCACTTATCCCACTTTCAGGAGACACACTTTACCTCGAAGGCTTTGCACCGCACGAAAACATGTATAGAATATAATTATATCGTTCATTACAATAACAGTAGACTGAGATATTCCCATGCAAAACGGTGCATTCTACCTCAAGAGAGATCTGAACAATCATCTATTCAAATCCTAAGAGAGGAAGTTGGGTATCACACGGCAACATAATATCAATATAATATGAGGAAAAACAGACATGATTCAATACCCCGAGCATAGGCTAGCTAGTGGCTTTACGTCGCACCGACACAAATAAGTCTTGTAGCGACGATGGGATAGAAAAGCCCTAGGAGTTGGAAGGAAGCGGCCGTGACCCATGACCTTAATTAAGGTACAGCCCCAGCATTTGCCTGGTGTGAAAATGGGAAACAACGGAAAACCGTCTTCAGGGCTGCCGACAGGGATTCGAACCCACTATCTCCCGGATGCCCGAGTATAGGCTTATTGTTATATTTTCCAAGTACAATGTCACAAAACATCTGCTTAAAGTAATTACAATACGTAAAACACACTTCTTCCAGTGCACCTTCAAGGTACAGATGTGCGATTTCAATGAAGTGATTAAAGCAAAGCGGAAGAGAACAATATGCACATTTCACTAAAGCCACATTTTAAATTCAACATCACTTTCGCATACAAGCAGTCCAATATCAGAAGCTGCACTTACGTGTCTTTTTCCAAGCACGTTGAAACACAGGCTTTTACTTTGGTGCAGAAAAGTGATTGCATATCACAGAGTAATTTGTAATGACGAAATGCCGATCATGTTACTTTACTTGTGTTTTTTCACGTTGTATTTTTTCAAAATCAGTGATCCTTCTTATACAAAGTCCATATTGCCTAAAGAAGTACGCATCAAGTGGTTGGCAATATTTAGTTGGTTTTTGGTATAAATAGCTTAACAATGTCATCTTTGTTAGAGGAAACTTGCATCTAAAAGGGTTCGTTCTGTATGACCTAACCAGGAATCACACAGCAATAAGCTCTTTTCATTTATACGTTCACCAAACACTGAAGTTATAAAACGTTTCACATACTTTTTCGTCATTTTTCCACTTTTGCTTGCTTTAACATGAATGTTTCGTGGACATGTAGCTTAAAAAATCGTTTTTAGCGGAAATTTCCTTGCGTCAATTTGAAACTGATATACAGTTTGTTAATTTATCTGCCGTTACTGATGTAGAGATATGTACGAAATGTAACACACAAGCTGCAGTTTTACTCGTCTGTGAGATAGTGTTGACTTTGAGGACATTTCATAATGAAATTGACGTTGGTCACTGTTCCAGACATGTCCTTTGTCTACACTCCGCTCTGTTATAAATCTGTTCACTTCCTCCACAAACTCCACAAATTCTTGTGCCTTCCGACTAATACTATTATTCTCTTGAATTTCTTACCTACTCACATCAGTTTAGTCTTCGAAAGGCTAATTTTAATACCAAATTAACTGCACCTATTTTCAAGTTCCAAGATATTAGATTGCAGGCTTTTGGCACAATCTGCCACTAAGTCCAAGACATGTTCCCCTATTTTCTTTTTTTGCAAGCTGCTTTTCGTCGCACCGACTCAGATAGGTCTTATGGCGACGATGGGATGGGATAGGAAGGGGCTAGAAGTGGGAAGGAAGCGTCCGTGGCCTTAATTAAGGTACAGCCCCAGCATTTGCCTGGTGCAAAAATGGGAAACCACGGAAAACCATCTTCGGACTCTTTACTGTATTTCCCCCTAAATGAATCCCTCCCTGCCACTTTATACCTTTCAGTAGATCCATGTAAACTGAACAATAAAGGTGAAAGATTACAGCCTTGTCTAACTCCTGTAAGTACCCTGAACCAAGAACTCACTCTACTATCAATTCTCACTGCAGCCCACTTGTCAACACAAATGCCTTTGATTGATTTTAGTAATCTACCCTTAATCCCATAGTCCTCCAGAATAGCGAACATCTTTTCCCTCCGTACCGTGTCATATACTTTCTCTAGATCTACAGTCCGGCTCCATGGCTAAATGGTTAGCGTGCTGGCCTTTGGTCACAGGAGTCCCGGGTTCGATTCCCGGCAGGGTCGGGAATTTTAACCATCATTGGTTAACTTCTCTGGCACGGGGGGCTGGGTGTATGTATCGTCTTCATCATTTCATCCCCATCACGACGCGCAGGTCGCCTAAGGACGTCAAATCGAAAGATCTGCACCTGGCGAGCCGAACTTGTCCTCGGACACCCCCGGCACTAAAAGCCATACGCCATTTCATTTTTTCTAGATCTACAAAACATAATCATAACTGTCTATTCCTCTTGTAGCATTTTTCACTGACATGGCACATACTGGAAATCTGATTCTGACAGCCCCTCTGTGGTCTGAAACCACACTGGTTTTCATCCAACTTCCTCTCAACCACTGATCGCACCCTCCCTTCCAAGATGTCAGTGAATACTTTGCTTGGTATACTATTCAATGAGATACCTCGATAGTTGCTGCAATCCTTCCTGTTCCCTTGCTTATAGATAGGTGCAATTACGGCTTTTGTCCAATCTGAAGGTACCTTACCATGCTAATCTTATTACTCTATGAAGCCATTTCATCCCTGCCTTCCCACTTATACTTCACCATTTCAGGTCTAATTTAATGTATTCCTACTGCTTTGTGACAATGGAGTTTATTTACCATCCTTTCCACTGCCTCAAGCGTAATTTCACCATCTTTTTCAACCTCCCCATGAGCTCGGTTGTTCGCGACACCACCAGGAAGATTTCATTTTACGTTGAGAAAATTTTCAAAATATTCCTTTCACCTGTCCAGGGATTCCCTGGGATCTATTATGAGTTCACCTGAATTTGGAACCCCATCTACCAAATAAACGTTCACATACCAGACGTTACAAGACATGTTCCCCTATTTTCTTTTTTTGCAAGCTGCTTTTCGTCGCACCGACTCAGATAGGTCTTATGGCGACGATGGGATAGGAAGGGACTAGAAGTGGGAAGGAAGCGTCCGTGGCCTTAATTAAGGTACAGCCCCAGCATTTGCCTGGTGCAAAAATGGGAAACCACGGAAAACCATCTTCAGGGCTGCCGACAGTGGGATTCGAACCCACTATCTCCCGATTATTGGATACTGGCCGCACTTAAGCGACTGCACCTATCAAGCTCTGTCCTATTTCTTTTTCTTGAAGTGTGTATGAATCACTAAATATTCAAAACTTGTACTATGGTCTAAAGCGCGATATTTTAAAATTGAGAGTTTGTTTTCTGAAAGTCAGAGCATTCAGCGTACGCTGAAAAAGGGCGCACTGTATGCGGAACAAAATGAGAAAAACCGGATTTCTTTTCTTTTCGTTTTGTTTGTTTACAATTTGCTTCAAGTCACATCGACACAGACAGGTTTTACGACGACGATGGAATAGGAAAAGGCTGAGAGGGGGAAGGAAGTGACCGTAGCTTTAATTAAGGTACAGCCCCGGCATTTGCCTGGCGTGAATATGGGAAACCACGGAAAACCATCTTCAGGGCTGTCAACAGTGGGGTTCGAACCCGCTATCTCCCATAGCTTCGTGACCAAAACCGGTCAGCCACTTGTTCGGTAGAGAAAAACCGTATTGTTCCGGTTGAAACCGTACATCTGGCTATTATAGTTGGAATGCCCTATCTCTCTAATACTAACCTGATGTATGTTCCTGTATCTCTGAAATTCCGTGATCTATAATTTTAAAATATTTAGATCTATATTTGGTATCTATCGTAAGGCCAATGAAAGAATTGGCCTTTCCGATTTGAATATAAATGTTTTCATTTTAATTAAATACATTTTTGAGAAAAACAACTATTTCATTAGAAAATATAAATCGGGCAGGGAGAAGAGCCTTTCTATGATATTGGTTGAGTTATTTTAGTTAGTTATTTTAAACTCTTGATGAGAGAAATTGATACATATTGTATCAACTATATAATCCAAACACCCCACTCTTGGTACCCATAGTTTTATGGCTATGCTATCAACGTAAGTAATGAAGCTGTTTCTACAAATTAGTGAAAACCAAAATCTATCAGTACGTTTTGGAAATGAGTAGTATTCAAGAGGAGTAAGTGAAAAATGGAGTAATTGTAACTATATTATTTATTTATTTCCTTATGTATTAATTAATTAATTTAGCGTTTGGTTTCGTGTGCCGAGAGTATCCGAGGGCATGTTTGGCTCGTCTGGTGCACTTCTTTCTGTCTGACGATCATAGGCGAACTCCGCGTCTGCGTATGAGATGATGATGATGATGATGATGATGTAGGGAAAATGCGAAACCCGTTGTCGGCACATAGCCTACTCCTTTCGAATATCAGCAAGGGGTCTGCTGAAGGTTTTATGTCCCAATCCGACGGACGAATAATCATCAACGTCGTCATATGCCCTCACTCCATATGAAGCCTGCGAGGAGGCTTGGAATTCCAAGTTTTTGAACGCAATGTAGGAATAGAAATTATATACTACCACCTCTCGTACCCTGCCGGCCAGCGTTCTGGTGTTGAATATTTTCTACCAACGGAACTTGAACCGGATAACCACGGTGACACACCATAAAGACATGACGCTTTAACGACCCTGGCTAGCAGGCGGGTAACCAGAATAAATCCAACGACTTCTGGCAAGGCTGAGAATTGGTTTTGAAACAAATTCTCTTCTCAATAATGTTACCCGCGGCCGAGTGAAGACCCCCACCCCCTTCCCCCTCGTTTTCACAGTTATTTAGACCTGAACAAAGGTAACATGAATCGGAACTCAATTCTCTTTGTAATGTTAACAGTAATTACGCGAAACTCCGCCGCACTTTCTATTAATGGGTAAATGAAATAGCGTGGGGCTTTTAGTGCCGGGAGTGTCTTTTGATTTGACGTCCGTAGGCGATCTGCGCGTCATGATGAGGATGAAATGATGATGAAGACGATACATACACCCAGTGCCCGTGCCAGCGAAATTAACCAATGATGGTTAAAATTCCCGACCCTGCCGGGAATCGAACCCGGGACCCCTGTGACCAAAGGCCAGCACGCTAACCATTTAGCCATGGAGCCGGACGTAATTTGGATGAAGAATTACTTTAGAAAACTACGAGACCGTTCTCAGGGTCGCATTTCTGGTATGTTAGTGGCCTGCTTTATCATTCCGAAAATTTCACTTGATCGTCTAAAGTGATGGGAAAGTAAAGAGGAAACAAGTAAAGCTTGCAGTATTATATAGCTCTTGATATTGTGATCATTGCTACGGAACCATAAGTTTTATGAGGAATATAAACCACAGGGACGTGACTTTTGATATCAAAAGTCTCATATGCGTCGGCTGATATTTGAACCCTGAATACTTTGGTAAGATGCCGGTTGCTATATTATTCGGCTATCACGTCCCCATTAAGAGAAAGTATGGCGGAGTTTCACGTAATTACTGTTAACATTACAAAGAGAATTGAGTTCCGATTCATGTTACCTTTGTACAGGTCTAAACTGTGAAAAGGAGACTTGATTTATTGCTTCTTCGTCCATATTACTAAGATCATTGGTAAATTGGATACCTTGAAGTTATTGTTGTACATTATTGAACAGCTATCGTTATCGCTATAAGAGTACGTGGAGAGTGGAGCTTACATTTCCATAAAAATGGGATGTTATAAGTACAGGTAAGTTCGTGTGACACGACAATAAATACAGGAGTCGCGTGACTGGTACGTGACGCAGTCTCGAATAGCAGAGATCTGCTAATCTGATATCAGGTACGTTCCTAACTGCCGGTAAGTAGCTTACATCACCTCGGCATTGGTCTCATGTAATACATATCGCTATTAACAAAGTATGACTTTGCTGGCGAGATGTAGTGTTTACAGTGCACTGTGTCTTCTGGTATGGACTAGAATAAATTTGTTACTTTCAATGACCTGTCTCAGTCTCATCCATGGCTTTTTTTTTTTGCTAGTGGCTTTACGTCGCACCGACACAGATAGGTCTTTTGGCGACGACATCCTTGGCTTTGACAATATGAAAGTGACTGAGGTATGAGTGATGCTAGTAATACCATTCTTTATGCAGCCAGGCCCTGTTATGAATAGTGTGAAACTATCGTTCATAGTGTCGGTTGGTGCATGCATTTCAGTGGGCTTGGCAGACTGATATGTAATAGCAACTTCTGGCCCGGTGAGGAAAGCAACGGGAAACCACCTCACTCCTCATTTCCCTAGTACGCCTCTTCAGTGACGCCTAAGCTATTTATGACAGCTTTTGGCGGCGCTGTGGAGGAAGAAACCAGCCTTCGGGCTGAATACCGAACATACACAACAACATACCTTCAAAGTTGAAGCAGTAAGGTTTTTCCTGAATCTAGTCTTAAATGAGATACACATGTTGATTTTATTGTTAAAACTAGCTGTTTTAGGCGTCGTTGACAGAACTGTCACTGAACATGTGCAGGATTATATTTCTGTCGACCCCCCTGACATTCTGAGGCACGTAGGTGGACAGCCTCTCCCTTTCAGCGGTTTGTCGTGACGTACACGTTTCCTGGTTCTCTCTGGCCCTGTGCAGTTTCATCTCTTTATTACATTTGATATCTTGCTTCTGGTTTGAAAACTAAGAGTCAGGTTAAAATAAAAAATACATAGAGATGTACAAAGTATTAAAAATGTTGCCGGTATGACTTCCATAGCCTCAGGAGTTCTGAACTTTGGAGTCTGGGTTGGCGGCCACGGGACCCTTAGCTAAGTCCTGGCATTGCTTCCACTTACTAGTGCCAGGCTCCTCACTTTCGTCTATCCTATCCGACCTCCTTTGGTCAACCCTTGTTCTTTTTGACCCCGACGGTGGTAGGTTTGCGAATCCTAGAGACCGGTCGAATTGGCCGTGCGGTTAGAGGCGCGCGGCTGTGAGCTTGCATCCGGGAGATAGTGGGTTCGAATCCCACTGTCGTCAGCCCTGAAGATGGTTTCCCGTGGTTTCCCATTTTCACACCAGGCAAATGCTGGGGCTGTACCTTAATTAAGGCCACGGCCGCTTCTTTCCAACTCCTAGGCCTTTCCTATCCCATCGTCGCTATAAGACCTATCTGTGTCGGTGGGACGTAAAGCCACTAGCAAAAAAAAAAAAAAAAAAAAAATCCTAGAGAGTCTTTCTTTCCACGCCCTTCGTTGCGGTTGTCTTCCTTTGGCCGATAACTTCAATTTTCGAAGTATAGGATCCCGTCCATTTTTCTCTCTGATTAGTGTTAATAGAGTCCGGCTCCATGGCTAAATGGTTAGCGTGAGGGCCTTCGGTCACAAGGGTCCCAGGTTCGATTCGCCGCAGGGTTAATTCTGCTGAAACGGGGTCTGGGTGTACGTGTCGTCGTCATCATCATTTCATCCTCATCACTACGTGCAGGTCGTCTACGGGCATCAAATCAATAGACCTGCATCTGGCGAGCCGAACATGTCCTCGGACACTCCCAGCACTAAAAGCCATACGACATTCCATTTCAGTGTTAATAGACAATGGTTGCCTCTTAAAACAATAATCACCATCACCTATGATCTCCATAGCAACTCCTCATTGATCTAGTTGTTGGCTAGTGACGACCACCACTGATATTTCCCTCACTTTCACTGTACCGAAAAATGTATAGAGGAAAAGAAATGCCTGGAGCACTTTTTCCTATAAAATCAATCGTGAGGACATCCACTTTTATGTTTTGGGCCCATTGATGAATATTTTGAAAAGCTTATAGCTAAGATCCTACTCGCCCTTAACCTAAACTTAAATGACAAATTTCATCAAAATCTCCCAATCTTTTTTTCCGTGATGCTATAAGGGATAAAGATACAACAATTAGTATTTGTTCTGTCCGGTTCAGGTTAACATTCAAAACTACAATCAATCAATCAATCAATCAATCAATCAATCAATCAATCAATCAATCAATCAATCAATCAATCAATCAATCAATCAATCAATCAATCAATCAATCAATCAATCAATCAATCAATCAATCAATCAATCAATCAATCAATCAATCAATCAATCAATCAATCAATCAATCAATCAATCAATCAATCAATCAATCAATCAATCAATCAATCAATCAATCAATCAATCAATCAATCAATCAATCAATCAATCAATCAATCAATCAATCAATCAATCAATCAATCAATCAATCAATCAATCAATCAATCAATCAATCAATCAATCAATCAATCAATCAATCAATCAATCAATCAATCAATCAATCAATCAATCAATCAATCAATCAATCAATCAATCAATCAATCAATCAATCAATCAATCAATCAATCAATCAATCAATCAATCAATCAATCAATCAATCAATCAATCAATCAATCAATCAATCAATCAATCAATCAATCAATCAATCAATCAATCAATCAATCAATCAATCAATCAATCAATCAATCAATCAATCAATCAATCAATCAATCAATCAATCAATCAATCAATCAATCAATCAATCAATCAATCAATCAATCAATCAATCAATCAATCAATCAATCAATCAATCAATCAATCAATTGAATTTAGGTCTATCACCCAGGAGGCAGATTCCCTATCAGTTTAACTATTCTTTTCCTGAATTATCTCAAAGAACTCGGAAATTTATCGAATATTTCCATTGATAAATTATTCCATTCCCTAATTGAGTAACTACACTATGTTCATAAAAACCAGAACATCTTGAAAGACTAGAAATAGGAAGTTCATATTCACAGGACATGTGCATTAGTATGTTCTGAAGAAATGGTTAGCATTTGAACCATGTCGGCCCTTAGGTTCAAGGTCTACATCGATATCTCTGCGCACCACCACCGACTGGTAAAATGTGCCTGCGGCTCTCGTTGTCGCTATAAACCGAAGGTAATGGATCAGTGTGACTTGAGTAGACGTGCAGGATGCCTCGCAGATGTATTCGAGAACTGTACCGTCAAATGGGTGAGTTGAAAGAGGGCGCATTATTGGCATGAGAGAACGTGATGCATCCATCCTGGAAATTGCTGCTCGTGTGGGACGAAGCGTGTCGGCAGTGCAACGGGTGTGTATAAAATGGTTCGCAGAAGGCCGTAGAACACGACGAGACAGGTCTGATCGCACCATCCAGACCACCCCCGAGAACATCGACACCTCATCTGAATGGCATTGCAGGACAGATCTGCGTCCTCCTCGACTCTGACGCAACAGTGGAACAGTGTAACACATCGTACACTATCAGGAGCGACAGTCCGTCGCCGTTTATTACGGTCTGGGTTACCGGCGCGTTGTCCACTCCTCCACCAACCTTTTACTAACGTGCATAAACATGCTAGACTGCAATGGTGTCTAGAACGACGTCACTGGGGACAGGAATGGCAGCAGATAATGTTTTTGCACGAATCCAGATTTGTTTGTTTGAAAATGATGGCCGCATTTTGGTTCGCCGCAGACAGGGGGATAAGCATCACATTGACTGCATTCGCACAAGACATACAGCGCCAACTCATGGGCTTATGGCGTGGGGTGCGATTGGGTACAACCACAAATCACAGTTGATGCGTGTCCAGAGCACTGTGACCAGTTTGAACTACGTGAATGACATCCTGCGACCTGTAACCATACCCTTTCTGCACGATACCCCAGACGCCATATTTCAGCAGGACAATGAGCGACCAAAATTTTGCTGAACGAACACGTGCCTTCTTCTTGTCACAGGATGTCAGACTGTTGCCCTGGTCCGCCCGATCACTGGACTTGTCGCCAATCGAAAATGTGTGGGATATGGTGAAACGACGGGTGCGGCGCTGTGACCTAATGCCAACCACCAAAGATGAACTGTGGAACCAGGTGAATGCAGCATGGATGGCTATACCCAAGAACGCCATTCGCGCCTTGTGCGCGTCGATGCCATCAGGCCTGAAACAAGTTATCAATACCCACGGAGGACTCAGTGCCTACTAGGCAACAGGACACATGCTGAACCTAGGCGACTGAAATGCTAATGAACATGTCCTGTGAAAATGAACTTTCTATCTCTAGTCTTTCAAGGCGTTCTGTTTTTTAATGAACATAAGTGTATTTGCCTCCGTTTTTCCTCTTGAATTATAGTTTTATCTTCATATTATTACGAATCTATCAATGCCTGCCTCAGCTGGACCGCGCGAATGGACGAAGAGAATAATTATATTATTGGCTTTACGTCCCTCTAACTACTTTCACTGTTTTCAGAGACGCGAAGATGCCGGAATTTAGTCACGCGGGAGTCCTTTTACGTGCCAATAAATCTACCTATACGAGGCTGACGTGTTTGAGCACCTTCAAATACCACCGGACTGAGCCAGGATCAAACCTGCCACCTTGGGGTCAGAAGGCCAGCGCCTCAGCCGTCTGAGCCGCTTAGCCTGGCACGAAGAAGACAGAATGTGTGGCAGACGTTAGGGCGTTTGTTGTTGATGAGTGTCATGTTGGAAGTGGTGGAAGGGAAATTTATGTACTCACGAACGTAAGAATATTGGTGAGTGTTCTATGTTATTTGATTAAATGATTAGTGATTGCGCTAATGTGTGTGTACAGTTTCTCAGTTAATTGTAACGGGATTTACAAGATGCAGATTTTTGGAGATTCCTACGCAAAGGAGATCGATGTACGTTGCCGGTATTCACGAAGGTAACGACTGACGTCAGAAGAGGGTCATCTTTGGACAATTCGTATCTGTTAATAAATAGTAAGATATAAGGAAGGCTATAAAAGGAATTATGACTTTGAAGAAAGTGAGATTAAACGATTTAAAAGTTGCCGAGCTGGAAAATGCGATGAGTATATTTCGGTATCCGAGGCCATATTACGGTACGATTTTAGGCAGCAATAGATGCAAGCTAAGGATCCCAATAAAAACATTTTTGACATTTTTCCCTGGTGGTTTAACGTCACACGTACACATCGAATATTTTCGATGACGCAAGGATAGGAAAGATCTAGAATTGGAAAGGTAGCGGCCGTGGCTTTAATTAAGTTACAGCCCCAGAATTTGCCTTGTGTGAACATGAGAAACCACAGAAAACCATCTTCAAGTTGCCGACAGTGTGGTTCGAACCCATTATCTCCCGAATGCAAACTACGCAGGCACTCGGTTTTTGAAATAGCGGACGATGCACAAATGTTAGAAAATTTCACAGAAAGTTCTTAAGACAAGGTTATTGAAGAATGTTCTCAGAAACAAGCAGTAAATTGTAGCAAGTTAGAAACTAAGGTAATTGAAATTGGTAAAAGACGTATACAAGTCGAAACCTATGTGGAGCGTAAAATAACAGCTATTGAAAACCGATTTACATCACTGGAGAAGGAATCCATACAAGTCAACAAGCCTACCGCTGAATTCAGAACAGAATCAGAGAAAGTTGCAAGGAAGCGTGCGGACCTGACGATGGCAAAACTCCGTGGTCCGCGTATCGAAGGCAATTTGAGGCCGCAGCCGCCATCATTGGATGGAATAGAGAAGACAAAGGTCTGTCTTAGTGATTGCGCTACGAGGTGATGCCTTGGATATCCTGCGAGCTATTCCAGACAGTGAACAGACTAATTTCAATTCTTTGGTGGCGCGATTATAGATAAGGTATGATGATAAACACCTGCAACGTTTATCATAGCCAACTTCGTAGCAGACGTCAGAAACGTGGTGAGATACTACAGGAATTTGAGGCAGGAATCGCACGTCTTGCTAGTATGGCTTATCCTTCAGCTCCAAACGATTTCATACAACAGCCGTCTGTAGAGTCTTTTGTGATGGGTATAACCAGCCCAGACTTACAATGAGCTCTTCGTCTGGCGCACCCGAATAGGTTAGATCAGGGCCTCTCAAACGCCCAAAATCTCACGCGTGCAGATCGAGGCGCAAGAGCTCCGTGCACTGTGCATCGGTGTCACTCGGCATAGCTCGGATCAATGCTTCGTCTTTGGGCTACTCGGCTAAGCTCGGCTCTACTCGGCTCAACTCAGCCCGGATTTGGAGCGCTACGGCGCAAGTGGGGCAGAGGGAGACAGGCGGAGCGCGCGAGACAGGCGTGAGGAAAGAGAGAGTAAGCGCTATTGCTCTAAATTGACGAGTGGGGGTCTGCACTCTGGTCAACCAAGCCAAGTCGTCTTTTGCACCGTGCACAGTGCATGCACCACGCGCATGCACCCTGAGAGGCCCTGGGTTAGATGATACACTGGCTCGTGCACTGGAATTTGAAGCTGCTGCACAAACCTCGAATGTACAGGCGTAACTTCGGCGGCTGAATGAAGAGGAGCATTTAGACGAGAAGGTGGAGAGGATTGTTTTTGAAAACCCTATCTAATAATAATGTACAACCTCGAATGCGGGAGATACGCTGCTGGAACTGTGGGGAACTTGGACATATCAGCAGTCGCTGCCACAAAGACTCGAAATTTCAGGAAATCTAAAACGGGCTGGTGCTAAGGGGCGAGCAACGCGGTTCGGCCCCGCTGCCGCGTGAAAGATGGTTACATGACATTTCGCTCGTGCGTCGGTTAGACAGTACTTTTTTTTATCGACGATCGGTGAATGATTTGACTAGTGTTATTCTTCTTGACACGGGAGCCCCCACCATCATTGTGAAGAAGGGCGCCGTAGAAGGAGACCTGAAACCGATGAGAGTTTTATTGAAAATCGCAACCTGTGAACACCTACGGTGAGACAAATGTCAACATCAGCCTGGGGAACAAGTTTATAGAACATCGAATAATAGTGGCTGATGACAGGGAAGACGTTATTCTTATTTTGCTAGTTGCTTTACGTCGCACCGACACAGATAGGTCTTATGGCGACGATGGGACGGGAAAGGGCTAGGAGTGGGAACGAAGCGGCCGTGGCCTTAATTAAGGTACAGCCCCAGCATTTTCTTGGTGTGAAAATGGGAAACCACGGAAAACCATTTTCAGGGCTGCCGACAGTGGGGTTCGAACCTACTATCTCCCGAATACTGGATACTGGCCGCACTTAAGCGACTGCAGCTATCGAGATCGGTACGTTATTCTTGGGATAGACATAGTTACTAAATTTGAACTTACTTTAGACCTGAAACGAGGTTGCTTGAAATTCGCAAACCAAGAAGTCGTTCTTCGCGGACGAAGCAGTCCAACTACTCATATAGTTTTAAGTACAGACGACGCACTTCTTCCAAGAAGTGATAATGTCATTGTGGTGAAATGGATAATATAAATCACCGAGCTCGATAGCTGCAGTCGCTTAAATGCGGCCAGTATCCGGTATTCGGGAGATAGTGGATTCGAACGCCACTGTCGGCAGCCCTCGAGATGGATTTTTGTGGTTTCCCATTTTTACGCCACTCAATGCTGGGACTGTACCTTCATAAAGGCCACGGCCGCTTCGTTCCCACTCTTCGGCCTTTGCTGCCCCACTGTCGCCAAAAGATCTATCTGTGTCGGTGCGACGTAAACTAACTTGATAACATAAATCGAGAAATGATGGGAATTGTCGAGCCCGTAGGCGAAAAGGAAGTCTGTCCAGGAGTATTGGCGGGAAGAGGTGTTGTTAATGCTAAGGGGCCCACTCCAACCAGAATGTTGAATCTAAATTATTATTTCCCAGTATCATTGAAAAGATGCACTCAGGTGGTCTGTTGTAATCCGATATCAACCACTGTTTGTGGGTAGACCATGAAGAATATCCTGAATGTTGGTCACCTTACAAAATGAAGAGATCTTGCAGCTCGGACATACTAAGTCGACCCAGGATCAAAAGGCCAAAGTCGATGAAATATTGGTCAAATACCAAATGTTTTCGCAATCAAGAAGTATCCATACGTCAGGATGATAAAACAAAAACCGGAAGTACATAACCGATCAAACAGCGCCCACGATGCTTGGCACTATTAAGAAGAGATTCCAACTGAGGTTTTCCTTGAATGTACTGCGTACTATCGTGAAGGAAATGATCATTGTCCATTGATACCTTTGCACTACCCTCACATTTAATAGGGCACAGATGTGTATTCGGTGCTGGAGTCACAATAAGATGTAAGGCCATAACTTAGCTTAACTCCGTTATAAGTTTGGATTTAACTGATTAGACACACAGTTAGAGGAAGGATTCAGTAAGCAGACTCTGCCGATAACTCATTTCTGCATTTCTGGACTTAGCCTGTTTTGCACGCGCAGGTGTGAATTAAGCTAATTTTATTTGCTTGCAGTTGAATCACTTCTGGACATGACGCACGTAACAGTTTTATCTATAAGTTTATGTAAGTTTACGTTTCAGTACCTATTCAGATTGGTGTAAGAGCTGTCTACTGTACATTAACCACATTCCTTTGTTGTACGTTATATAAGAGTATTAACTGATATTGTAATAGTAAGACGTTTAATGCGTACCGTGAGTGGAAAGTTTACAAAGAAGGAGCAGTACTTCTGCAGCAACAGTGTCCATATTGATTTATGCCTGATGATCGTTATAAATGTATGCAGACAGGAATAAACTACTATGGTAGTCGAAGTCAACAAGTATCCCCTCCTTTGTTTTCTCTGTCCATGTCGATACTTAGTTGTATGCTTAAAACTCTCCACGGAAGTTCGGTACAGTCCCAGGCCGGATTGGCGAGAATCCATAGGCTTGAAGATAGGTGGGTTCGGTCTGAGGTAACGAACTATACAACTTTAACCTGAACTTCATAAACAAATAGGTGGACGTATACTTTTCTCTATTTCACTGGAGAATACAAAAACTGAAATAGAACTTGACTGACTACAAGTCATAGAAAAAAATCGATCAAAATTAACTTCCGAAAATAAATAAATAAATAAATAAATAAATAAATAAATAAATAAATAAATAAATAAATAAATAAATAAATAAATAAATAAATAAATAAATAAATAAATAAATAAATAATAATAATAATGTTATTCGATTTACGTCCTACTAACTACTCTTTTACGGTTATCGTGGACGCCGAGGTGCCGGAATTTTGTCCCGCAGGAGTTCTTTTACGTGCCAGTAAATCTACCAACACGAGGCTGCGCACCTTCAAATACCATCGGACTGAGCCTGGATCGAACCTGCCAAGTTGGGGTTAGAAGGCCAGCGCCTCAACCGTCTGAGCCACTCAGCCCGGCAATAAATAAATAAATAAATAAATAAATAAATAAATAAATAAATAAATAAATAAATAAATAAATAAATAAATAAATAAATAAATAAATAAATAAATAAATAAATAAATATTGTTAGAATTTACACATGCTGAAAGTTCATAAATTCAACATACACGTAATAAATAACAGAATAGACACCAATATACATAATAAACACAGGTAAGATATGTCGGACGAGTAACGACGTGAAAAGCCCATAAATACAACAACGACAACAAGAACAAAAGATCACAACAACATATTTGTATGCAGCGTAAATCGCATGCCACGGAGGCATCCATGTCACACAATTATTCGATAATTCTGGCATCCTGAATTACAAAAGATCACTCATCTAGTGTAAGCTAATTATTTGTCTGCACTATCGCAACCATTACAATAAAAAGAGATGAATATCCTTTGAAGTTGAATGAAGTATGACATTTTTTGGAGTATGTAATAACAAGCCCGTGATGAGATTATCTGACAAAAGCGCCCCCCTTTCTGTCCTGTGATAACGATGATTGTTTGAAAATAGCATGAGAATAACAGCTACGTATATATCCCTTGAATTAGAGAGAACGAGCAGAAAAAATTATACACATACAGTACACAGTAGCCTACTACATTAATTCAGTCATCTATCAGGACGTCCGATTCTAAGAATGCGAATTCGATTCCAGGTATTAACTGTGTAACGAATATGCACACGCGTGAACAAGGGTCGCTGTGTAAAACTGAGTACTCGCGACAAGAAATTCCTCTCTTTTTTATTATGAAATCTGTTGGTAATAGTAATTATAATTTCATGTGGCTATTTCTAGCCGAGTGCAGCCCTTGTAAGGCAGACCCTTCGATGAGGGTGGGCGGCATCTGCCATGTGTAGGTAACTGCGTGTTATTGTGGTGAAGGATAGTGTTATGTGTGGTGTGTGAGTTGCAGGGATGTTGAGGACAGCAGAAACACCCAGCCCCCAGGCCACTGGAATCAACCAATGGTTAAAATCCCCGACCCGGCCGGGAATCGAACCCGGGACCCTCTGAACCAAAGGCCAGCACGCTAACCATTTAGCCATGGAGCCGGACAGTAACTCCCCTGACATGAATATATAACGTTTTACTCTTCTTAAAGGCCAACCAAGAGCGCACAGGAAAAGAGTGCTATGAACTGACCAATAGTAAAAGGCAAATCATTGACAGAAGGCCAACATGTGACCTTGACTTCTAGACACTTGCTTGTAAGCATTGCTTAGCATATCTGTTGGTCTCCTCTACTATGATTTTGTAAGCTCCTCATCAAAGAAAAGTAAAAACGCATTCTTCAGCATTAGAATCCATCACAGATAGGGCCCCATTCTCATAGAAGCACAGGTCGTCTATACGACGTCAGCTCGAAAAATCTGCACCCGCCTCTTCGGAGGTCACACGCCGATATTAGTAGAGTTACTGGGTTCCTCGCTTTAACCTCTCAGGCAGAAATTTAAATGGCCAAGTTTCTGCACCCCAGGCGGTATTTAAATTGGCTAACACAATGAGATTTTGTAGCACTTCACAATATGTTCAATTTCAGAAACTATACAAAGTTATTGACACGAAATTTTCCGGATGAACCTGAATGGTGTCTTTAGGGTTCCTTGGTGTGAATAGTGGATACCGGAATATGATTTACAAAGTTTGTACGGTTTTATTTCGAACTTCGGGGCGTCCATATGGATATACTGTTTTAGGCTAATTGACCTCGCCACAAGTTCAAAGATTCATCTTCTTGATGGAAGGTAGGCAGACTGCAATTTTGTGTTCATTATTTGGAGAATGTTTTGAATTTGAATAATTTTGGAAGCCCTTTATAAATACCTATTTATCGGTTGTTCTGTTATCAACTTCGAGTTCAAACTGATCCTGTTTACTAGTTTGTAGAAAGACTGAGGACTACTGAAATGCATATCTACTGAAATTACTTTCCAGAGTGGGCTTCTGCTCTTTACCCCTCAACAGTCCGTCTCGTTGGCTGAATGGTCAGCTTACTGGCCTTCGGTTCAGAGGGTCCCGGGTTCGATTCCCGGCCGGGTCGGGGATTTTAACCTTAATTGGTTAATTCCAATGGCCCGGGGGCTGGGCGTTTGTGCTGTCCCCAACATCCCTGTAACTCACACACCACATGAGTAGTCCATTTGCAAAACCCGCTATATGACGGAAAATTCGATTTCGAGTTTTTGGTTCCCCAGCCTTCATTACTCCAAGACCCACATATTTCACTAACATTTGAGTTGCATAATGCGCTATTTGCCTTCTAAAAATGGAAGAGAAAAGTTCAGTTATTTGCAAAACGCGCTATGTGCATCGGCCATAAATTTGCAAAGGCAGTTATATTCATATGGAGATGCAAAATCCGCTATATTTATCGCAGCTGTTATGGCCTCCATCTTGTCAGAGATAATGCAGATGCAAAACCAGCTAAATTATCCTAATCACTGCATTGATTTCTTTTCTCTAGGAATAAATGTTTATGCTACATCAAGACAAGAAGACAGCGAGCAGAGATTCTTTACTCTATGAAGGTAGCAGCTTCTGAGTCACTCATTTGTTTGCTTTTGAGCCCGCCAACGGAAGGCAACGTGGTCGTTCTGGTCTTATCTTGATAGTGTTGTTTATCTAGTTTTATTTGCTTGTGATAAGTGTAATGACTGCAATGATGGAAGCAAATGAACGTACAGCTATGTTACAAGAAGAAATCCATACTGCAAATCATACTAGTGACATTGAAATAGTGATTGAAACTGGGCCTACAATGTCCAGGAAAAGGAGAAGATGCCATGAAACGTGGAAAAGGAATGTCGCTAAAAGAGCAAGGTATCCTTTATTTTCAGAACATTTTAATGGAGGCGCTTAGTGTGCTTCATTGTTACGTGCTAGCTGTTTGTTTTAATTAGGTTGATGTATTTTCAAAATGCCTTAGCGGAGAATTCTCAAGTTTTATTTTGTTTCCAGACACGTATCTAAAGGACTGCCAAAGAAACCAGATTGTAAACACCAGAAGTTAGCAACCTTTCGATGTCATGAGCTGTCGATGCAAGATGTTCGTAAAATACATCAGAGGTATTACGAGAAACCAGACTTGCAGTGGAAAAGAAACTTCATCCTTTAGCATGTTCAACTTACTACTCTCAAAAAAGAAGTGTGTTGCACCGGGTGTTCTTAGGAGGAGGAATTTAAGCACCTACTTTATTCTTCCCAAACAAAGAGGTGATGTAACTGAAAATGTGAGAGTGTGCCGAGCTGCGTTTTTAAACATTCTGCAGGAGAAGCGTGACCGTGTGAACCGATTGTGTCAGAGATTCATGGAAAGTGGTACTACACCTTCTGAAACACGAGGCGGTGACCGCAGAACTGAAATATATAAGCCAAAACGTGAAGCAGTGAAAGCATTTATTAAAACTTTCAAACCAATTTAGAGCCAGTATTGTCGGGGAAAGAAAACTAAACGACAGTACTTCCCTAGTGATTTGAACACAAAAAAGATGCGGAAAATGTATGTTGAGATACACCAAAGTGATGATATCCACGTTGTATATGAATTTTTCCGTACGGTATTCACAGAAAACTTCAATATCAGTTTTGACAGTCCATACTCAGACAAATGTTCTACTTGCATGTGCATTCAGAACAAGATTTTGCAAGAAAAATCTCCAGAGAAGTGAGATGGTTTAAAATTCCAGTTAAAACACACAAGAAACGAGCAGATGCTTTCTACGATAAGATTCGGCTTGAAGTGGAAAATGCACTAACACTGAGTTACGATTGTCAGAAAAACTTAGTACTTCCGAAAATTCCAGATCAGGCAGCTTACTACTCCCGCCAACTCTACCTCTACAACTTCACCATATGCCAGGGTTCATCATTATCACCACAAAATAAAAGCAACACTTTTAGCTATTTTTGGACCGAAAATGAGTATCCCAAGGGATGTAACCAAATTGCTTCAGCATTGCATCACAGACTATGCAACTCTGCTTTAGATGAGGTTACAACTGTACGTTTGTTTTCTGACGGATGCGGCGTTAAGAATAAAAATAAAGCAATTCTGGGAATGTTGTCTCACTGGCTGCTTTTTGAAGCTCCTCAGCATGTTAAAACTGTTGAGATTTGGTCCCCTGTTGTTGGGCACTCATTCATTCCACCAGACAGAGTTTTCGGCAAATTGGAGAGGGAATTCAGGCAAATGGATGTGATTGAGAGCCCAGAGGATTACACAAAAGTGTTAGAGAGCTATGCTACGGTAATCCATTTGGGTCGAAGTTGTTCAATCCGTAACTGGAAATCCTACTCTGATGGAATCCTCAAACAGCCAGGCCAATGACATTTCAAATTTCAGAAGTCAAAGAAAATTACGATCACGCGTGGAAAAAACAAGAACATCACTTTAGTTCAAGGCGATCCGTTTTACAACATTGACATTTGTGAACCTAAAAGTCTTTGCAGGAAGGGACAAAACTTCAGGCAAAACGCTTGTATTGAAAACGTTGAAGAAACTGTGCAAGTGAAGGCAGCAAAACTGAAGGATATCAGGCGACTTTTGTGCCTCCACTTTGGTGGAAACTGGGGTGAAAATGAAAAGTTGCAGTTCTACAATACGCTCCTTGCAGCTGATGGTATTGCTACGAAAGAAGGCTGTATGGATGACGATTGTGAAGACGACAGTGAGAGTGATTTTGAACTAATGGAGGAAGATGATGTTGATTTCACATAAGCAAGGATTTATTGCATGCTCACCTGATGTTTTCACACTGATGGGTATTATTATCGGCCAAAATGAACAATTAAAGTTTTCCTTAATTTTTCTCAATGTGAAAGAATATTTTATTTAGTTTGCAAGTTTTCTTGTTTTGTCTCAATGTGAAAGACTATTTTATTTAATTTGCAAGTTTTTGCAAAGTGACTGTTTAAATAACACCTTTTGAAGTCAACAGATTTCAACTCGTCATATTGTATGTTACATTATTCCTAATCGAAACCGGCTTTCAACTTATTAGGTCGTGTTACGTACATTTAGTACGTGTTGAAGAGATGTTAAGTACAGAACAAAAATGGCCAACCAGACACCAGTGGGATCCGAACCCACAACCTCCCGACTTAACATCTCTTCAACACGTACTAAATGTACGTAACACGACCTAATAAGTTGAAAGTCGGTTTCGATTACAATGCGGTCGTGAAAATTCACTATTCATTACATTATTCCTGTTTAATTTTGAAACTAGTTTGTGAACTGGTTGTAGTTTATTAATGGATGTTAATCAACAGGTAATATATCATTGAAATACATTTTTTCACGAATATTGGTGTTTTTTAAGCCCCTCTCTATCCTTTTGTAAGTCCATATCATCATAAAATAGCAGGTTTTGCAAACTATCAGAGAAACAAAATGGCCACCCATTGAGTTGCAAAACCTGCTATATGCATTATACAGTTGCAAAACCAGTTATGCGTGGAATCAATATTTAAATAGCTGACTTCCTACGTTAATGAGATTATGGGCTCCTATATAGATATTTCAGGTTATTTTTTTGTGAATTTTTTAAAAAAAGAATCAGCTTTTTATCAGGTTTATGATAGTTTGTACAGATTTTTCGTCAATACCCAAAAAGTTCTTATAATGCATATAGCGAGTTTTGCAAATGGGCTACTCACATACAACACTATCCTCCACCACAATAACACGCAGTTACCTACATATGGCAGATGCCGCCCACCCTCATTGGAGGGTCTTCCTTACAAGGGCTGCACTCGGCTAGAAATAGCCACACGAAATTTACCCATCAACATATTGTAACCAAGCATCATATAAATTCCATCGCTTGTCACGCACTGCAAGGTCCTAACACGTGACCTTGGCTTCCAGACATTTGCTTGTAAGCAAGCTTAGCATGTCTGTTGGTCTCTTCTACTGTGATTTTGTAACCTCGTCATCTAAGACAAGTAAAAACGCATCCAAAACTGAAATCCTCCTCTTGTCCCGATTGTCCAGTAAAATGAATTTTCCGCTCGTCATACGCAGTTTGCAACTTACGAAACGTCCACTGAATGATTAAGCCAAAGGAAGGGAGTTCCAAACGATGTGACGTATCGGAACGAAGAGTAAGCCCGTGAGTTCGTGTGACGTCAGGCGAGAGCTGAGTAATACAATGTTGCCTAGAGTGAGTGCGGAACTGGAGGGGCCAGCCTGCTGTAGCGCTCTCGATGACAATAACGCGCGTACTCCTGATATTAGTCTCTCTGAATAGTATGTGCAAATTCTACAAAATCTTCGCCACAGTTTGAGTCCAGATTTCAAAGTGTAGGAACATTTTCTAATACTTTTCAAATCTTTGCAAATCTGTATTCAGTAAATGTCAACAATGTTCGTAGCAAAGTTACAATGTGATGATTTGATTGTCGAGTATAAACACAAGGAACACTGGGTTAATTTTTACGAGAATGATTCCCAAACCAGATTTTCAAGGTTGTTTGGACTTACCGTACCGAGCTCGATAGCTGCAGTCGCTTAATTGCGGCCATATCCAGTATTCGGGAGATAGTGGGTTGGAACCCCACTGTCGGCAGCCCTGAAGATGGTTTTCCGGGATTTCCCATTTTCACACCAGGCAAATGGGGCTGTACCTTGTTTAAGGCCACGGACGCTTCCTTCCCACTCCTAGCCCTTTCCTATCCCATCGTCGCCATAAGATCAGTCTGTGTCGGTGCAACGTAAAGCAACTAAAAAAATGGACTTACTGCACGGATATTACGTATGTTCGGTTCGACATATGTATGCGAACAATTCTTATTGCAACGGTGGCATTGGAAGATCTTGGAATAGCCTACGTACTCACCAGACATGAATCCTTGTGACTTCGACCTGTTTCGGAAGTTGAAGGAACCCCTCCGAGGCCTCCGACTTCCTGACGTGGCATCTGTACTCCGCGCAGTAGGGCGCTCCGTCGCTGTCATCAACAGAGAACGCCTTGCCAACGGTCCCCAGCGGCTTCCCGACATTTGGCAAAATGTAATAGACTTTGCGGGTGACTATATTGACGGAGTGTAATGCAATTTATTGTATTTGCCAGTTCATTAAATATTGAGTTTTATGAATATTACCACTGCTGTATTTACAGCCCTCGTATGTTGCTTTTGTTGTCTACAGGGAGCATTTGATAAGGTTGAGTGGTGCCAGTTGTTTCAAGAGAAGCAGGAGTTATGTACAGGGGCAGGCGAGTCGTCTGGAGTCTCTACAGAGAAGTGGCCAGACATGACCATGTGTCCTCTCACCAGTACTTTCCAATGGGTACATCCAGAAAGCTCTAGATGAGATAAAGGAGAAATTAGGGCAAAGATGGGGGATTAAGATCCAAGGAGAGAAAATAGACGTGCTTAGGTTTGGTGACGACGTCGCCGCAATAGCAGAGAGTGAGGAGGAATTGAATGCCATGTTTTAAGTAATGCATTGTACCTTAAGTGGGTATAACATGAACATTAACCCGGACAAGAAAAATATACTTGTGGTAAGCAGGCACTATATCAAAGTCGAAATATCTCTGCATGGGAAAAATGCCATAAACGTGAAAGAGTTCATTTACTTAAGCAAAATAACAGAAGTAAAAGAGTCCACCTCCGCGGCTGAAAGGTCAGCGTAGTCGGCTTCGGTTCAGAGGGTCCCGAATTCGATTCCCGGCCGGGTAGTTTTTTCCCTTGGCTCGGGAAATGGTTGTTTATACTGTCCCCAACACCCCTACAACACACACACCACAAACAACACTATCTTCCACAAATACGCAGTTCCCACACACGGCAGATTTCACCGACCCTCGTTGAGGGCCTGCCTTACAAAGGCTGCACCTGGCTAGGAATAGCCACACGAAATTATACATTACATAGAAGTAATAGAGATCTGGTTAGTAGAATTAACCAAGCAAAGGCAACAGCGTTCAATAAGAAAGTTAAGCTATTCACGTCTAACAATATTAGCTTGAGACTAAGAAAACAACTGGTCAAGACATTTATGCGTGGAGCGTGTATCTCTATGGAAATGAGACCTAGATACTAGGCGTGAGTGATAGAAGAAGGGTCTATGCATTCGGGTTCTGGTGTTAAAGAAGAACGCTCAAGATACAGACGGAGTGAGTAACCAAGAAGTACTGAAAAAAAAATAGATGAGACGCCATGCTGGATTGGGCATATAATCAGGCATGGAAGTCTACTGGCCACGACTTTGGAGAATTCTGTGGAGGGGGAGAAATTACAGAGGCAAGCCTAGTCTGAACTACATCGGACAACTAATTGAGGAGGTGGGCTGCCAATCCTACGTGGAGCTTAAGAGACTGGTACAAGACCGCGACACTTGAAAACTGCTGCCAACCAACCTTCGGGTTGATAACATTAAAAGATCGAAATAATTAGAAGTTTGTTAATATTTTCACATAAAGTGGGGGGAAATAGGTGCATAATATCAACGATCTATCTTCCTTATTGCTTCAACAGGGATTCAAGTAGCGAAACTTACATTTAAACATTCAAATTTCTGCCACAATTTAACGTATATTTTTCACGTAAGTTTTAAGAGTTATAATTCTGTTTCTGAGCAATTTTGAAACGAAAGTACCTACAGTACAATAAAGACTAGCAAGAGCATCCAAAAAGTATTTTATCCTATTAAAATGGAACCTCAGCAAATATATTTTACCTCCAATCTTTGGTTGATGTTTACTACTTATATTTCAGGAAATCCTTATGGCTTTTAAGTGTGAATGCTCTAGCTTTTATGGTTCCTGAGGAAAGTGTACCTGTAGATTCAAAAATGCAATGGTAGCTGAGGGGGAGTGGCATTGGTGCTGACAACATGAGAAAACTGAATGCCAGGCATCGTCATAGGCAAGTTCAAATTCTAGGCCATACTTCATTGTTTGTTATCTATTCCTTGCCATGGACACATACGTACTCATTCCCAAAGCAAGTACTGTAATTTTATGGCCTTGAAAAGGTCCGTTTGAATTGGATGTTTCGTAGCGTAATTATTGTGAAATGGTGATTCGTTGAAAAATAAGACCGAAAGCTGTATTACTGCCAATTTTGTGTAATATCTTCTTCTTCTTCTTAATCTGTTTACCCTCCAGGGTTGGTTTTTCCCTCGGACTCAGCGAAGGATCCCACCTCTACCGCCTCAAGGGCAGTGTCCTGGAGCGTGAGACATTGTGTCGGAGGATACAATTGGAGAGAATGACCAGTACCTCGCCCAGGCGGCCTCAGCAGCTATGCTGAACAGGAGCCTTGTCGGGGGATGGGAAGATTGGAAGGGATAGACAAGGAAGAGGGAAGGAAGCGGCCGTGGCCTTAAATTAGGTACCATCTCGGCATTTTCCTGGAGGATAAGTGGAAAACCACCGAAAACCACTTCGAGGATAGCTGAGGAGGGAATCGAACCCCCCTCTACTCATATGACCTCCCGAGACTGAGTGGACCCCGTTCCAGTCCTCGTACCACTTTTCAAATTTCGTGGCAAGGAATCGAACTCGGGCCTCCGGGGGTGGCAGCTAATCACAATAACCACCACACCACAGAGGCGGACTTGTATAATATCCATTGACAAAATATTACACCAGCATCGAAGTCAGATCATGAAGCATCCGATATAAGTGTAGATGGTGGAAATGAACCTCGCATAACAGATGACTGGCTGATGCTGGTCTCTGTCGAACAAGTGCCTTTGTGCCAACATGAGGGACATTCCGCAAATCTTTTAAAATTACTTCTTCATTATGATCAGATGTTATAGGGGTACCTCTGATAGCAGGTTTCCTTCTAAGTACTCCAGTTGAACACAAACGTTGTTCAAGGCTACGAAACGTATTGGCTGTCGGTTTTCTTCTCTAACGAATTATTAGCTTGTGATACAGGTTTTACGACTGTCTTGCCTTTTGTCATGTATATCCGTAGATGAGTAACATATCGACGTATTCGTTGCTGGCATAGATAACGAGTGTATGAAAATCCACAGCCTGTTTCCAGTCATTCGACCTGGTCAGGAATGGAATGAATGAAACCCTCTTCTAGCGGCGAGGATAGGAATTGTGTCGGCTGCCGAAGCCTGTCGCACTCCTCTGGTGCAATGATTAATGAATGACAGATGAAATGAAATGATACTGGGGAGTGTTGCTGGAATTAAAAACGATAGGGAAAACCAGAGTACTCGAAGAAAAACCTGTCCAGCCTCCGCTTTGTCCACCACAAATCTCACATGGAGTTACCGGCACCCAACGGTGAGTGACCGACGCGCTGCCGCCTGAGCCACGGAGGCTCTTGCGCGAGTGTATGAATAAACTTTATGTTGTGGAGTTCAAGTAACATACATACTTAACCTAACACTATATTATCATCCCAGAGGAGGCACTCTGCTGTACATAGGTACAATGAAGCTGTGTGTACCGTCAAAAAATATCTGCATAGAGCAGGATCGAATCGTACATCCATATTCAGATCTCAAAGAACTACTGGTACCTCAGCGATTCATCTACAATGATCACAATCGCCACGCTCGCAGGATGCGCGCTACTTACGCAAGCATCTTTCACCTCGACATTTCATTCCATTTCACAGCGTCATTTCGATTGTGTCTCAAAAATCACTTTGTACAACCCATTAACTTGATCACATTATCAGTACTTGCATTATAACAGCACACCATAAACAGTTTTTTGTTGTTGTTTAATGGTCGTTTCATCTAAGCGCAAAGATTGCATCCAGTCATTTTTCTTATGCCAGGTTGGCGATGGTGGTATATAAGTAGTAAGCAGAGCAATATCGACCTCACGCACTACCAGTGTTAGATGTGTTGCGTATGAATTTTAAGGGGTGGTTGACCACTGTGTATAATCACGAGATGTGAGCAGCAGAAGGCTTGGCTGTCTAGCATTCTCTCCATTTTCTGGTACATTCAACCCCACTCCTCGTGGTCTTTTCTATGCCCTCCTGATCCATTCCATTGGCTTTCTTTTTTTACAAGTTGCTTTACGTCGCACCAACACAGATATGCCTTATTGCGACCATTGGACGGGAAAGGGCTAGGAGTGGGAAGGAACCGGCCGCGGCCTTAATTAAGATACAGCCCCAGCATTTGCATGGTGTGAAAATGGGAAACCACGGAAAACCACGGAAAACCATTTTCAGGGCTGCCGACAGTGGGGTTCGAACCCACTACCTCCCGAATACTGGATACTGGCCGCACTTAAGCGACTGCAGCTATCGAACTCGGTAACATTCCATCGATCTAAGGATGTTTCCTCAATCACCTTGGGTGAATTGTCCAGTGTTATACAAATTACGCTATTTTTCCTTTCTTTTCCTTTCTTAATCTGTTTACCCTCCAGGGTTGGCTTTTCCCTCGGACTCAGCGAGGGATTCCATCTCTACCGCCTCACGGGCAGTGTCCTGGAGTGTGAGACTCTGGGTCGGGGGATACAACTGGGGAGGAGGACCATTACCTCGCCCAGGCGGCCTCACCTGCTATGCTGAACAGGGGCCTTGTGGGTGATGGGAAGATTGGAAGGGATATACAAGGAAGAGGGAAGGAAGTGTCCGTATCCTCCTTAAGTTCTCGGCATTTGCCTGGAGGAGAAGTGGGAAACCACGGAAAACCACTCCGAGGATGGTTGAGGAGGGAATCGAACCCCCCTCTACTCAGTTGACCTCACGACGCTGAGTGGACCCCGTTCCAGCCCGAGTACCACTTTTCAAATATCGTGATAGAGCCGGGAATCGAACCCGGGCCTCTGGGGGTGGCAGCTAATCACACTAACCACTACACCACAGAGGCGGACACGTTAATTTTCCGCTATAATTAATTTACACGCTCAGAGCACGAACACCGAAACTTCTGATGAAATATCACTTTTTTGATAAAATAGGTTTATTTAGCAAATGAATGTCGTTTGTTGCATCTAAACCGGACAAAACATGCGATCACAAGGCTTTCTCAAATTTCACTCTGCATCGAAATTGTACCCTACTTATACCCCCTGCGTGACACATCCGGCACACCCAGTCGCGTAGAGGGTGATACGCTGCACACGTTGATACATAAATACCATCAGTAACTTCCTATCGTAGAAAGTCTTCAAACTTATACCAAGTTTGGTTACGCCAACTTTTCTATCCTGCACCCATATCGACAGACGAAGGAGATCAATTATGATTCAAATCAATCAATCAAAAGAGTTATTTCATTCCCTCACCTCATACGAGGAGGGGCGGGCCATCAGCTCAACTAAGGAGCTCTTCGGCCGTAGAAAGGAAAAAATCCGTGGAGAAGAGAAAACGTAGGGGGTATGTGTCGTACATACCAGAGAAAGAAGTGACGTAGTGAACTGGCGTCAGGAGACCGGGACAACAAGCCGGGACCCCGGGGAGACCCGCAAGGCACTCCGCACAGGCAAAACCCCCGCGAACAGGAGAGGGAATGGTGAGGAGAAATTTATTTATAGCAACATATCTCGAGCGCGCATTCCAAAAGAGACAATGTTACATAGAATGACAGAGAGTTACAGAATTACATTACATATGTTGTGTTGGTACAATGAGTGGGGTCGGTAGAAAGTTGGAGGAAGGAGTAGGGTAGTATGGAGATAGGAAGTATCAATTATGATTTTGATGACCTGTGATATGCTTTGTTAGAAGACGGTAATCCTGATCAGTTGCTGAACAACAAGCTGTTGCATATCTACTACCTGCGCACCTTTTCTGGATAGAAGAGGGAAGGGAGCGGCCGTATCCTTAAGTTAGATACCATCCCGGCATTTGTCTGGAGGAGAAGTGGGAAACCATGGAAAACCACTCCGAGGATGGTCGACCTCGGCAATCTTCGAGATTCGTACTGGCAACCTTTGAAACACAAACTATGAATCGCTTATGCATCGTTGTGCGACATCTGGCGTACACTTTACGTACTAGTACTGTTGTTATTTACACAGCAAAGCCAAACTATAGAATTCACTCTAGGAATAAGATTCGCATCGAGAAATGTTATATAATGTTATATAATGTGTGTGTGATACAGTTGTTGGCTTAAGATAACAAAGGTTTAGCAAAATTCATATCGATCGATCATATTATCGATTCAATTCAGATTTCATTTCCATACAGTTGGCAGTACTACTGGAACCGGAATTGCTCCCTCCTTACTCCTCAAACCCGTACACAAATATATCGATAAAAAGTGCGCAGATAGTACTAAGCAACCGTATCAATGAAGAACTGCAAAAAAGCTCACAAGTTAGCAAGCAAGGACAGCAGTACTATTATGGCAGAGGCGCTATAAAGTTATGAATTCAATGAAATATTGTCCTAAAAGTCTGCAGATAAAAGAAACACGATTGCTGAGAAAGGAATAAACAGATTAAACTGACACACTATGGTTTTATTTGGTTAATCTAAGGAAAGGAACAGTTATAATGAACAGTAAATACAAAATGCCGATGTTCTTATAACGGAGGCGAACTGGTAACGAAGGAAGACTGGCTCAGTCCTCAAATTCAAAAGGAGTTGACCAATTATCCGTCCTCTACAAAGACTTAAGTTATGAGTTTTCCTTAGAGTGGTGATTTATTGAGTTAATATGAATGCGGATATGTTGTTGGACCGTATTTTTCATGACCTTTTCGACTCTGTGTTTGGTCTGTTTCCACTTGTTAGAAAACAGGATTAGAAACCGAGTCGAAATATATCTACCCTGCTGGCTGAAGAGCTACTACCCCCTCCCATGGCGCAATAGCCCCAAGAGCCATGGCCTACCAAGCGACCGCCGCTCAGCCCGAAGGCCTGCAGATTACGAGGTGTCGTGTGGTCAGCACGACGGATCCTCTCGGCTGTTATTCTTGGCTTTCTAGACTGGGACCGCCATCTTACCGTCAGATAGCTCCTCAATTGTAATCACGTAGCCTGAGTGGACCTCGAACCAACCCTCAGATCCAGGTAAAAGTCGCTGACCTGGCCGGGAATCGAACCCGGGGCTTCCAGGTAAGAGGCAGGCACGCTACCCCTACTCCGCGGGGCCGGCACAAGAGCTACTAGTAATTGAAATTACACCAAAGAGATCAGACATAGAATTGCAATTATCAAGAAATTAATTTAGCAACTTTCTTCCAACCCTCATTCTTTCCATCATCCTTTACGGATCTGAAACACAGGCTGTCAGGAAATCTAACAAAATAGAAAATAGACACATTCAAAATCTGGTAATGGAGAAGAATGTTACACATTTCATGGACATACCACAGAGCTAACGCATCTACGAGCAGTTTACAGCAACTCCAAGACGAGAAGCAATATGTGTCTTCAGTGAAAATTGAATTTCTTTGGAAAATTGCCTGCATGGGAAAAGAAAATATGGTGGACATCATGATCTTCAGCATTATTGCTGGAAAAATGCCGCAGGGAAGAGCTCAATTAAGATGAAGTGATGCGATCAAGAGTGTCACTGGCCGTGCAGTTAAATTCTGTTTACAAGAAGGCACAAGAAAGATCCGCATGTAGGTGTTTCTCACGAAGAATGTAAAGGAGTATCGCGATCCTTAAAACGATCGATCGATCGAGAGAGAGATGAGTAACAACCTAGGCTAGGCTATTGATCGTTGTATTTCGTAACGCTACGCATGTGAACGACAGCATTAAATTTAAGGGTTTAGTCATCTCCTGAAATAATTATGATGCCACTAACCATTTGGGTGATGCGTGTCTCTTATGAGTACAGCCCACTCCAGTTCTTCAAATACCAAGCGAGTTTGCGTCACGTAGCTGTCAGCTTGCATTCGGGAGATAGTGTGTTCAATCTCCACGCAACCCCATTTTCACACCAGCTAAATGCTGGGGCTGTTTGGGTATGTACTAAATCACCGTATCAATGATGGACTGCCTACGTTGATCAACCCTTGTTCTTTTCATACCCCGACGGTTTAAATTTGCGTGGCCCTGGAAGTCTTCTGTTTCGGCGTCCTCTGTGGCTCTTCCTTGTCTTTTACCGATACCTTCATTCTTCTGAGAATCTAATTACGATACGTATCATTATCACACTGTCATTTTGAGAATTCATTGAAATTCTTGCCATAGTGTTACTTCTTTAGCAAAGACGTATCTGCTTTCGTGTTCTCAAAGTTTGTTATCGTTCCTGAAAGGATTTCATAGGCGGCTCCGTCTGTCATGGAGCTTTGAGCAAAGCAGTGAATTGGAAAAGAAGTAAACAAGCGAACCTCTGATACAAGTACAAGTGGAGAGGTAGATGGGGGGGGGGGGGGATTTGGGTGTGTGGGGAGAGTGCAGTGAGTGGAACATGAAAGGAAAGCGCACGGTAAGGTCGAAGTGAAATGCAAATATCCTAGCTACTTTGTGACTATTCTAACAGTGAGATCGAGTTTCTAGGGTGATCTTATACCCGTGTAGTGTTCATTTTTCACTTAGGATAGAAGATTCAAACGGACTTCCAACTTGTACAGTTAACATGCGTTATACAAGTAGTTTTTAATTTGCTTTACGTCGCACAGACACACACAGGTCGTATGGCGACGATGGGATAGCAAAGGGTTAGGAGCGGGAAGGACTTGGCTGTCGCCTTAATTAAGCATTTACCTGGTGTGAAAATGGTAAACCACAGAAAATCATCTTCATATCCCGGGTTTTCGGCATCAAATGTGGGGGGCGTTAAATAGCAACAACTCTCTTAACACTACAACACTGACACCATCTTGTATTTAACCCAAGGCACATAATACAAAGAACACACACATACTGTACACCAAATTAAGGTACAGTATCGATACTCAGTCCTAAGTACAGGAACACCATCATCATCATCATCATCATCATCATCATCATCATCATCATCATCATCATCATCATCATCGTCTTTATAATTATCAATCCGCGAAACCCACTATTTTTTCTTATTTTTACAATTTGCTTTCCGTCACACCGACACAGATAGGTGTTATGGCAACGAGAGGAACCGAAAGGGCAAGGAGTAGGGAGAAAGCGGCCGTGGCCTTAATGAAGGTACAGCCCCAGCATTTTCCTGGTATAAAATGGGAAACCACGGAAAATCATCTTCGGGGCTGCCGCCAATAGGGTTCGAACCCACTAGCTCTCGAATGCAAGCTGACGGCTACTTGCCCCAAACCACGCGGCCACTCGCTTGGTGTTAGGAGTGTGACATGTTATGCAGTTTTGCAAATGTGAGAGAGAGCCTCCTACATCCTGGAATGTATATTACTTGTGTTTGGCTACTGTGCGCGGTAGGCAGGTCCGAACCTCCGCAGAGGTGTGCCTGAGCCGGAGTTTACGTGCGGTAGGGTCGCCAGTTCCTTTCCACTCCTCCATTCCCTTACCCCCCACCAACAGCGCGTGGTAACCCATCCAAATCTTGAGCACGCCCAATGTTGCTTGACTTCAGCGATCTCACGGGGATCCGGTGTTTCAACACGGCTACGGCCGTTGGCCTACATAGAATATACCGTTTTTGTTACACAGTTCAGTTTTCTGAGGCTTACACAAACATAAAGGATGCATTTTCAGGTGGAGAAATCCACAATATCTTTCATTATTTATTAATATCGTCTGCCTCTGTGTTGCAGTGGTTAGCGTGATTAGCTGCCATCCTCGGAGGCCCGGGTTCGATTCCCGGCTCTGCCACGAAATTTAAAAAATATTACGAGGGCTGGAACGGGGTCCACTCATTCTCGGGACGACAACTGAGTAGAGGTGTGTTCGATTCCCACCTCAGCCATCCTCGAAGTGGTTTTCCGTGGTTTCCCACTTCTCCTCCAGGCAAATGGCGGGATGATACCTAATTTAAGGCCATGGCCGCGTCCTTCCCTCTTCCTTGCCTATCCCTTCCAATCTTCCCATCCCTCCATAAGGCCCTGTTCAGCATAGCAGGTGAGGCAGCCTGGACGAGGTACTGGTTCTCCTCCCCAGTTGTATACCCAGGTTGTATCTCGCGCTCCAGGACACTGCCTTTGAGGCTGTAGGGACTCTGTTCTATTCCCTACTGGGAAATAGGTAGTGTAAGGGAACGAAGGGTGTTGACCCCTTGCCGGATCCCATTCAACCTTGCATGGGGTGACTAAAATTTTCAAAAACCTCTAAATTTCGTAAATCCTTTTGGCATTAATGTTTCTCATTTAGTCACCCCGGCGTAGTATAGAATTAGCCTCTGTATCTTTGGGCCATAAGCCCACTTAGGGTTATCTATTTCTATAAGGAGGGCAAGTGTTTCGACTCCTAGCTTTTTGTTTATGGCCGGCCACGTGCATCCTTTTCTTTTTACACTAAAGCCACTTAGTATGGGCAATCATGCCCCTGTATATTTATTTCTGTGTGTATAGTTTTTTTGGTGTTATTTCTCTTTGGGAACAGTGAACCTTATAACTCTTGAGAAATAGATAGGCCCACATCGGGGTGACTGTGTATAAATATTTCAATTGAGACGAACCGATAAGTTGTAGTGCGGAATTGGAGTGCTCTGCGAGGCGAGACTATGGTATATTTGCAGCGCAGACTCCTATGTTGTGTAAATGACCGGAGCAAAACATGATCTTGTAAAATATTGTTCCTGTCAAGAGTAATAAGGCTCTTTTCTATGTAAATCAGCAAATTGATAATTATCTCAAGTTTTGTACCTGATGTTCGGACGTCTAAGTCTCCCATATTGTTAGGGCTGACGAGCTCATAAATATTGTTATTCATTCAGAATTTCTATTTCTTCAATTTTAAACTAGAAAAAAGGAAAGAAATAAAATTTCAAAGTTTTCCTGTGTTTAGTCCTGCTCTAGTTAACTCCTTGTCCAGACATTCAACCCTCACACTTCTTATCCCTCTGTAAGCCACGATATTTTCTTAATAATAATAATAATAATAATAATAATAATAATAATAATAATAATAATAATAATAATAATAATAATAATAATAATAATAATAATAATAATAATATTTTATTATGTTTCTAGACATATTTTTTGCTGTTGTTGAACGACGCAGCAACACATTCAAGATGGGAAAGGGCTAGGATTGTGAAGGTGGCGACCGTGGCCTTAATTAAAATACAGCCCCGGCATTTGCCTGGTGTAAAAATGTAAACCGCGTTTTTATACTGAGTGTAGTTTTCTCTTTGGATACCCCATGCTCTGCAGGGAAATACTGAGATCGTGCTTATTTCAAGTCCGCGCAGTAACGCCAGTTTTCAGTTAGACATGTGTCTGGTTCCATGGCTAACTCGTTAGCATGCTGGCCTTTGGTACAGGGGTTCCCGAGTTCGATCCCCGACCGGGTCGGTGATTCATCCTTCATTGATTAGTTCCATTGGCTCGGGGGATGGGTGTAAAGTATGTGCCGTCTTCAGCATTAGAATCATCACAGGTAGGGCCTCATCCCCACAGACGCACAGGCCATCTATCCGGCGTCAACTCGAAAGACTTGCACCAGGCCTTTTCGGAGGTCACAAGCCATTAAAGTTAAGTCAGATGTTCTGACACACTAAGTGCATGAGAGTGATGTAAAGGAGAGGGCATATAAGTCTCTGGTAAGACCCCAACTAGAGTATGGTTCCAGTGTATGGGACCCTCACTAGGATTACTTGATACAAGAACTGAAAAAAATCCAAAGAAAAGCCGCTCGATTTGTTCTGGGAGATTTCAGACAAAAGAGTAACGTTACAAAAATGTTGCAAAGTTTGGGCTGGGAAGAACTGGGAGAAAGAAGACGAGCTGCTGGACTAAGTGGTATGTTCCGAGCTGTCAGCGGAGAGATGGCGTGGAATGGCATTAATAGACGAATACGTTTGAGTGGTGTCTTTAAAAGTAGGAAAGATCACAATATGAAGATAAAGTTGGAATTCAAGAGGACAAATTGGGGCAAATATTCATTTATAGGGAGGGGAGTTAGGGATTGAAATAACTTACCAAGGGAGATGTTTAATACATTTCCAATTTCTTTGAAATCATTTAAGAAAATGCTAGGAAAACAACAGATAGGGAATCTGCCACCTGGGCGACTGCCCTAAATGCAGATCAGTATTGATTGATTGATTGATTGATTGATTGATTGATTGATTGATTGATTGATTGATAGCGTACAGTGGTAGCAGACCCATAAGTCTTTGCGGTTTAGGCGTAGCGAGCCGCCTTCTTTCCGTGAAACGCCGGGTTTGATTCGTAGCAATATCAGGAATTTTCTTGAGGACTAGTTTGAAGACCACCCAGTCTTAATGAGAACAATTGAGGAACTATCCCGCAGTGAGGTAGTGACCTGATCTAGAAAGCCAATAATAACGTCACACTGACTATGCATCATCTCGTAATTTTTAGGATTTCGGGCTGAGCAGCGGTCGTTTGGAAGAAAACGATTGTTCAGAGTTGTAGCGCGATGGGGTTTGGCCTTAGTTTGGTTTGGTTGAAAAAGTTTAGTTTAATATTCACCCTCCCGCTCCTTCTGATTCTTACGGTTTAATACGTAGGTCGAGCCATAAGTCATAGCAACTATTTTTTTTTTCTCGCGAACAGGAGACAACACGGAAAATCTAAGATATGCATTTGGAAACGTACGGTATATACTTGCGTATGATGCCACTAGATGGTGTATGTAAACAACAGTGTGGGTCTAAGCATGCCCCCAAGTTCAGTGTGTGAGTGAGAGCGTCACAAAATGGAAGTCAACAAGCAGGAGCAACGATCGTATATTAAAATAGCAGTTCTCCGCGGCAGAAATGCACGCTAATGCCATGCAGAGCTGCGGGAAGCATTAGGTGTGCATGCCATGTCCTATAGAACAGTGGCGAAATGGGTGGAGACGTTAGCGTTACACATGCAGCGAATGGTATTCAGCGCCTGCCCCACCGCTGGCAACGCACAGTGGAAACCTTGGGTGATTATTTCGAAGGTCTGTAACCAGTGGAGACCTGTCCTTTGTACGTAGTCTTGTATATTTGCTGTCTGTAACATAATAAAACAATGTTTACCAATGGCCTGTGTTTTGCCACTTTCCTACGAGAATTTCCTGAAGTCAGAATTTGTGTTCAGGCACTATGCATAAGTACATACCCTACATTTTCAAATTAAACACCTTAGATTTTCCGTGTTGTGTCCTGTTCGCGAGAAAAAGAAAATAATTGCCATGACTTATGACTCGACCCTCGTATTTTGGTAAGCAGCAGGTAACCATTCGTCTCGCGTAACGGGAAAGAGCAGGCGATAGTAGCAGATCCGATTCACTAAATTACCAAGCGATGCTTACTCTACCCACACCACGTAGCTGACCACTCGACTTCCAGTATTATAACTTAAAATCCACGCCTCACTGACGCTGTGAGGTCATATATTTATATAGTCAACATAAGGAGTTATGTTCAGATGGTGATCTACTGGGAAGCGGTAATGTTCTCTTTTAATGATGTTGACAGGTCCGGAGAATCTCTCTCTCTTCCTCTCTCTCTCAGACGATCGATCGAACGTATACGTTGTAGCCAGCCTCTGTCTCCAGGTAACTGCGAACTGCTCCAGTTCTCTTCTCTCGCCTCTTCTGTTTCCGCTTCCTTTCCTCCACACACAGCTATGGGATGGGTGAGGGTTGCGTGTTCAAATCAATTTGGGAACACCAGCGCTGAGAGGTAAACAAAGAGAACACATAGAATTCTTCCAATAAATATTCTTTATACACTTTTACACTATTCAGCATTTACCTTTGCGTTGAAAACCTACACAGAGCACACATATTCAAAGCAAACTCAACTAATGAATACCTGCTGTTGCCTCATGTAATTGTTATACCGATACCAGAACTGCAGTGTTGGGAGCTGGGTAGTAAGCATGCAATAAATAGAGCCCTGCAGAGATACATAAAATATTATCCACATCCGCTCCGCGAATGGTTATCCGCGGATATTGTAAATTTTTAACTACAGTATATTACGCCCAATGTACTGAGACAGATGGATCTGTTAATATAATACAATAGGCCTAATAATAATGGCGTATGGCATCCGGAGAGGCCTGGTGCAGGTCTTTTTCTAGTAGACGGCCTATTAGGCGACCTGCATGTCTGTGAAGATGAGGGCCCTACCTAGGATGATTTCTAATGTTGAATACGCCACACACACCCTGCCCCCGAGCCATTGGAATTAACCAATTAAGGTTAAAATCCCCGACCCGGCCGGGAATCGAACCCGGGACCCTCTGAACCGAAGGCCAGTACGCTGACCATTCAGCCAACGAGTCGGACACAATAGGCCTGATACCTAGCAACAGACCGTCTGCAGTCACAAGTTTATGAGGGATTTTCTCTTGCGGCAACTACCGACGTATCGGCCTTTGTTTCTTCCTCCGATTAACTGCGGACAGGGGCCAGTCAGGCTCTTTAAATACCTCCCATATCGGTGTCAGGGTTCGCTTAACCACTAGCTAAAGTAAGAGTATACCTGAGTGAAAATCAATAAACTTCATTATTTAAAAATTATCAGCAAAATTACCTGCACTCTCATACAGTTTGCCGGCCCTGTGATGTAGGGGTAGCGTGCCTGCCTCTTACACGGAGGCTCCGGGTTCGATTCCCGGCCAGGTCAGGGATTTTTTCCTGGACCTGAGGGCTGGTTCGAGGTCCACTCAGCCTACGTGATTAGAATTGAGGAGCTATCTGACGGTGAGATAGCGGTTTCGGTCTAGCAAGCCAAGAATAACGGCCGAGAGGATTTGTCGTGCTGACCACACGACACCTCGTAATCCGCAGGCCTTCGGGCTGAGCAGCGGTCGCTTGGTAGGCCAAGGCCCTTCAAGGGCTGTAGTGCCATGGGGGTGGGGGTTATCATACAGTTTGCATCCACGAAGAGACTAACTTTGCGGAAATCTACGGATACCTGCATCCGTGCAGGGCTGTAGCAATAATGTTATTAATAACTTATGCCAATGTACTGTTATAATGAAGATGCCATGTCTCTAGAACATCTTCTTCGTATCACTTCTGGCCTGATCTTGTTCCTGAAGCTAATGAGCTGTGTGAGCGTCTCTTAAGACAGTTGTAGAAGAGTGCGGAGTGTGACTGGACGGTGAGAGTAGAGAGAGTACACGAACTAGCGTAATTGTGTGCTTGTGTATTTTAGTTAATACGAAATGTCCGGCTCCATGGCTAAATGGTTAGCGTGCTGGCCTTTGGTCACAGGAGTCCCGAGTTTGATTTCCGGCAGGGTTCAGAATTTTAACCATCATTGGTTAATTCCACTGGCACGGGGGCTGGGTGTATGTGTCGTCTTCATCTTCATTTCATGCTCAAAACGACGCGCAGGTCGCCTTCGGGCTTCAAATCAAAAGACCTGCACCTGGCAAACCGAACACGTCCTCGGACACTCCCGGCACAGAAAGCCATTTCATTTTCATTTATTTAATATATCCAAGAGTACGGTAAATGCTACCAATTGTGTGTTTATTTACGTACCCGCTTACACGTTACAACAACAACAACAACAACAACAATAATAATAATAATAATAATAATAATAATAATAATAATAATAATAATATACTCATTATTTAGGAGAAATAATAAAACGTCATTCACACTAGCTGATAGAGGCGCACAAAGATCTGTAGTATCTGAAGGTGGTATAAATCCATCAGAAATTCAAGTCAGACTTATTTTAATAAAAGAAGGTATGGAATTGTGGGATAAATCTGAGAAACGAACCGCTGAACCGCGGTATATCTCGGCGGAAGAACGACAAGGGAGAAGTCTGAGGTTGGAAAGCTTTTGGTGGACAAGTAAAGAAAAAGGAATAAATCTGGAAAGAAATGTTATGTAGCTTGTGTATTCGTAGCACACAGCTGCCTCTAACAACAACAACAACAACAATAATAATAATAATAATAATAATAATAATAATAATAATAATAATAATGTCCGCCTCTGTGGTAAAGTGGTTAGCGTGATTAGCTGCCACCTCCAGAAGCCCGCGTTCGATTGCCGGCTCTGCCACAAATCTGAAAAGTGGTGTGAGGGCTGAAACGGTGTCCACTCAGCCTCGGAAGGTCAACTGAGTAGAGGTGGGTTCGATTCCAATCTCAGCCATCCTGGAAGTGGTTTTCCGTGGTTTCCCACTTCTCCTCCAGGTAAATGCCGGGATGGTACCTAATTTAAGGCGACGGTCGCTTCCTTCCCTCTTCCTTGTCTATCCCTCCCAGTCTTTTCATCCCCCCACAAGGCTCCTGTTCAGCATAGCGGGTGAGGCCGCCTGGGTGAGGTACTGGTCATCCTCCCCAGTTGTATCCCCAAACCAACGTCTCACGCTCCAGGACACTACCCTTCAGGCGGTTGACGTTGGATCCCTCGCTGAGTCCGAGGGAAAAACCAACCCTGGAGAGTAAACAGATTAAGAAATAATAATAATAATAATAATAATAATAATAATAATAATAATAATAATAATAATAATAATAATAATAATAATATCTTCATCTGGCATTATAGTTTGATACTATTTAAGATTCCTGTGTGTCATTTTGAGACGTCAGAGAAACTGAAACTCTACGGGAAACCTATTTCTGTATTGTAATTTATTTTGTTGGATAAACACCGATATCCTACCACAAGGAGTGTCGAATAGATTTCCTTTTTCATCTTTCAAAAATCCAAAAGCCTCTATCGTGTTTAATTTCACGATTTTGAGACACTCTCCATTGATCCACAGAGGGAAACGTAGAATTACGGATGTCAGCACTACACATGTTACGATATGCAGTAAAGGGAAATGTGTATAATCCCTCGTTTGCAATGTTAATTAGCTGATTCTATATTTATATTGTATGTACTGTATAACGAATAATATATGAGTGGCATATCTGAAAGTTCTATGTCGACAGGTCGTATGCATGTATGACATATTTCTTTGAGATCGAATTAAATTGATAAAGTATGTACATTCATTTCAGAAACTTGCGATTATTTTCACTGTTTCGATATGTGTGCGTGAAAGTTGTTTGGTTGGTTTTAATGACATGCATTTATTAAATTATAATTGTTCGGGATTAGGATTTAGTCAACAGAATTTGTATATGGGTATCATAACAGCATTTGGACCCTAGACCCCTTTATAATGAGATATAACGTTTTCAGTGTACTTCACCGCTGGTATAAGTTTAGGCTAGATGAACATTTTTGACGCGACGTCTCATATCGCAGTATGCAAGAAAATTGACGTTACGAAAATCAGCCTATCACAGGTCATACCAGAACTTGTAAATGGGTATCATGATAACATTTTAAGCCTCGATCCATTTATATTGTAATGTTTATAGTGCACTTTTTCTTCTGATATAGACCAGATAAAAAATTTCGATGCCACGTCTCACACCAGAATGCACGGAGAATTGACCTTACGTAAACCAGCCTATCACATGTCATTTCTGGCACTTCTAAATGCCTTAAATGCAAATTTACCGCAGCAATGCATGTTATTTGAGCACTCGATTATATTTCAGAGCACCGTAGCTAGTGACTAATTTAAAATATTGTGGTCTCCCTTTGTTTCCCATTTTCACACCAAGTAAATGCTGGGGCTGTACCTTAAGTAAAGCCACGGTCGCTTCCTTCCCACTGCAAGCCCTTTTCTATTCCATCGCCGCAGTAAGACCTATCTTGTCGGTGCAACGTAAAACAAATAATTGTAAAAAGCGAAAGAAAAAAAAAAAAAAAAAAAACACTGCATTTAAGTTGAATGTTAAATTTAACAACCGGTTTGGGCGAATCGACTGAATGACACCACTGCTTAACACCGAGTGGTACCAGTATTCATTCTCATTACTTTTACCTTCACCGTTTAGCCCTGGAAGTGTGGGTGGTAGAACATGCCCGTTCTGTCATAAGAGGAATCCCCAGGGGCTCTCAGCTTGGCGACCATGGCACCCTGCATGAGCCTGACTTTGACTCCACTTACTTGTGGCAGCCTCCCTTTCTTATCCGTCTTCCGCGGTTAATTCTTATTCTCGTCTAATCCTGACGGTACTAGGTTTGTGAGACTGGAGAGTGTTTAATTTTCACACCCTTCTTGCTTCTTCTGCCGATATATTCACTCTTTAGAAGACCGAGTCTCTTCACTTTCCCCTTCCGATTGGTGTTGAGAGGGGTAGGTTACCTACTTGCACTTCTCTTTCAAACCGATAATCACAATCACCACCACCACCCACCTTCATTGTGATTTAACCCTGGGTCTTCAGAGATGGTCTATAAACTAAACAACTCAGATATAATTTCGACAGGATATTAAGACGAGGCTGGCATAGTTGAGTATCTTCAAATATCATTGGACCGAGATGGGATCAAAACCGCCAACTTGCGTTCTATCGTCGGAGCTCCTCAGCACACCCATGAATTTATTTTGGAGCGAAGAAAGGAATGAACTAGACATTGACATGGTTAAGGGGAGTGTAATAATTACAGTTGATTTCTCGATCTCGTGTGCGCAGTTTTGTCACAAGATTCGAAAGGACAAAACATAAGTTACTTCTTGAAATTCACAGTTCTAGCAAGTACTTCTGTTGCAAAAATCAAACTGGTGAAGATAAGACCGGCCTTTCTCCACTCAGCCAACAAAAGTGAGTGGTTATTGGCAATATATTATTATTATTATTATTATTATTATTATTATTATTATTATTATTATTATTATTATTATTATTATTATTATTATTATTCAATTACTAGCATTTTAAGGCTAAGGGAACATTCACTTCGTTTTTCGCTTTTATTTTCTGGAGATTTATATTATCTATAGGTTACGCGATACCGATCAGTTTCATTTACACACGTTGATTTTCTTGAACATATTTTTATGGCACGAATTTTAACCATTTTATTATATACTAGCGAATGTACCCGTGCTTCGCTACGGTATTCTACATTGTATTCGAATATCGAAGTAAATAGTGTACATGCAGTAAATAAGATAGTTTTAAAATTGCATGTCTCTTAGCGTTATCCGAGAAAGAGCATGGGAAGGTCCCCGTACGTTTCCAATGTAAAGTGTTTGTTACCGATTTGTGATATAACGGCAGGCTCACTTGCCTACTGGCATTCACAATCAGGTTGGGAAGTTTACATTATAATTGCAGGCCCCATTGCCTACTATGCGGACAGAATCGATTTGGGGAGTTTTCGTTAAAATGGCAGCCCCCCTTTCCTACCTCCAGACAGATTACAGTTTTTATTATAATGGCAGGCAATTACCCTACTATCACTCGAAATTGAGTTGTGCAGTTATCATTATAATGACAGGCCCCTTTTCCTACTGCCAGCCAGCGTACTGCCAGTCACACCAAGTTGGTGAGTTTCCATCAAAATAGCAGGCCACTATGCCTAATGCCAGTCACATTTTAGATGAGTACATTTCTTTATAATGGCGGGCACCCTTGCCTACTGCCAAACACAATCGGGTAGGGGAGTTTTAAACAAAACTGCATGCTCACTTACCTTCTGCAAGTCAAATCGAGAAGGGAACTATTCATTACAATTGTAGGCCTTCCTTACTAATGACAGTTACACAGGAGTTGGAGAAGGAACCCTTTCCTACTGCCAGTCAAAGTCGGTGTGGGGAGTACTGATTACAATAGCAGACCGACCCTTTCTCGATCGCTAAATCGACATCAGTGAATATATATAGATCGACATACGAAAGTATATGCGTGTTTACAATATTGAAGACCTTCATTTACAGATTAACTGCTACTAAACGTACGTCATATCGACAAAGGATTATACCATAAGACACGCCGGATTTAGTGGCCTAAATGGCTGGTCCAATGATATGTCATCTATTCTTGGGTCAGATTTAGAAACGTGGAACAGGGTAAAGGTTTTGTAAGATCATCTCACATTACATTACTTTTCGGATAATAATGTGACAGCTACATACGTAGCATTTGGCTCACATATGGCTACTGAGTGGGCCAATTTTCGTGAAGAGTTTGATGATTCTGTATTTCATATAAGTAACTGAAAGTATGAATAATGCATGTGAAAATTCCAAATTGACTTAACATCGATTAATAGAGAAAAATCAAACGTAAAAGGGATACAGATACGGCATAAAGTCATAAGACCAAGGTTGTAGATCATTCCAAATTGAACGGAGATTGTGCAATCCGTTACGTGATAGGAATTTCCGAAGGTCTGCACCATCATTAAAATTGCCTGCATATTTCGATATTCTTCGGGGATAAAAAATGAAAAATTTAATGATATAGGATTTTTCATTCGTTACAGGCTAAAACGTATAATTTTGTCAAATTTCAATTATCTTCTTATTCTTCTGGCAGATTATGCCACAATGTGGATTTTGGGCGAGGCGGGTAAAAATTAGGACTTTCAGGAAATCAAAAATTATGGAGATTGTTATTATTACCCCTTAAACGGAAAGCTGTACGAAAATTTCGCCAAAATAGTCAGTGTAGAGGTACACAGTCGTTACGATTTGATTTATATAGATAAGGAATCTGCTCCATGTAAAACACCTTTTGGGCTATGTCCGCTGGACTTAACCTGCAAAAGTGACCATTCATGATATCTCCCTTATTAATCCTCCTGACGAAAAAATGCACATGAAAAAAAAGGTTTAGAGGTGGAATTCCATCAGGTTTGGTCGATTTCCAGCCAGGTTGGTCTTGTTCTGTATATATTGTGGAAGAGTAAAATCACCATTTCGGTTCCTTATAAACCGCCAGTCCATTCCGGAACATGAAATGTTATTTACGTTTAAAACCTACCTTTGGACAGGTGGATGCTAAATATAAATTTTGTTTCGAATGTCTTCAGTAGTTTTCAAGTTGTAAGGAATACGCTTTACACGCACCCGCTCGTGAGTTAAGTCCGATGGGACTTGTACAGAAAAACGGTCCTTTAATGATATCTCCCTTATTGATCCTCGTATCGAAATGATGCACATGAGAAAAAAAGGTTTAGACATTAATTTCTACCAAGGTAGGTAGACTTCCATAAACTTTTGTTGTGTATATTTTTTGGAAGTGCAAAATCACTGTTTCGGTTTCGTATAAACCCCCAGTTAGTTCAGGGATTTAGAAACAATATTTGCCCTGAAACCTATCAAGGACAGGTGTATTCTAAATACGAATCTTGGTGGAAATGCATCCAGTAGTTTCTAGCATTCACGTACATACGGCGTAATTAAGGAAGAAAATAATACAGTTAAGAATGTTGAAACTAATAGAAAATGGATTATAACTGAGGACAGCCGGATAACGACAAATAAATAAATGCCGTGAGTTATGGATATAATAAAGCGCTAACAGAGGAGAAATTTAGGTTCAGTGATTCTTAGGTAAACAAATATGAAGATGACTAATGGTGTTATTACTTAATCTATTCGAGGGCGGTTATAACCTCCAACGATATTCCGCCAATATCCCGCAGATGAGCCGATTGATGCCTCTCTTGCCATCTACCCAAGGAACAACCACGAATTTAAAAGCATGATGAGGAAAATGGCAATACGTTACTTCCCTACTGGCATGCAGTCAGAGACGTTGCCATGGTAACCTGTAGGTTCGTTGTCGGTCTGTCGGTCACTAAATGCAGAGCATGATACCAGCAGAAAATTGTAAATTTCTCCGTCATGTGAAGAGTAAGGTAAATTATGAACATAACGAAAGTTGTTTATAATGAAGAGACGTTTCACGTACGGTAAACGAAGTTTACAGAAAATCAATAGTATAAGAGAAAATAGAGGAAAACCACTGTGGTTTTCCTATAAACACCCCGTCTATTCAAAGATTTTAAAATTATATGCATATCGGAACCTTTCCTGGGATGAGTATACTCTAAATATGAAGTTTGGCTGAGATCTATCCAGCCGTTTCGACGTGATGGTGGGAAAACCACTCTGGTTTTCCTATAAACCCCCCGTCTATTCAAGGATTTTAAAATGATATGCATATCTAAACCTTCCCCGGGATTAGTATACTCTAAATACAATGTTTGGTTGAGATCCATCCAGCCGTTTCGACGTGATGGTGGAAAAACCATTCTGATTTTCCTATAAACCCCCCATATATTCAAATATTTTAAAATGATATGCATATGGAAAACTTCCCCGCGACGAGTATCCTCTAAATATGAAGTTTGGTTGAGATCTATCCAGCCGTTTCGACGTGATGGTGGAAAAACCATTCTGGTTTTCCTATAAACCCCCTGTCTATTCAAGGATTTTAAAATGATATGCATATCAAAACCTTCTCCGGGATGAGTATACCCTAAATATGAAGTTTGGTTGAGATCTATCCAGCCGTTTCGACGTGATGGTGGAACAGACAAACAGACAGACAAACAGAAACAATTTTATTTATATAGATTTTTACACTCGTTCTTCACCCCCTTTCCATCCCCGCCCAAAGGAGTCCTATGAGTGCCTTACACAACAGTATATTTTTTTTCCCAGATATTAAGTCTTATTTGTACCTATTTTGGTTGACAGCTATGCCCAAACGTACATGCATAATCTCACTGCTCTAGAATCCTGGAGCTGACGTTGCCATGGTTACGGCAGTTCATTTCTTTATCCGATTCCTAGAGCAGGGGTAGTGTGGTGCCAATATCTCCGTAACGGTTGGTTTTAGGGCCTTAAAACATGGTTTTCGGGCCCGTAGGGCTTACCGAGTTTTGTTCTTTGCGTCAAGAGGATTAAATTGAGCTTTGTCTCGTCCTTATACGACAAATTCGATATTTTGCCTATAATAGTATAAGAGAAAATGGAGGAAAACCGTTTTTCCTATAAAACCCCCGTCTTTTCAAAGATTTTAAAATGATATGCATATCGAAACCTTCCCCGGGGTCAGTATACTCTAAATATGAAGTTTGGTTGAGATCTATCCAGCCGTTTCGACGTGATGGTGGAACAGACAAACAGACAGACAAACAGACAAACAGAAACAATTTTATTTATATAGACTAGCTGTAGTACTCGGCATTGCCCGGATAGTTTTTGAATGTTTACCTTTAAGATTTGTATTACCATTTAGTTATGTGACGTTAATTTTTCTAGAATTCCTTTTTGACATGTTGATTGATATTTTGCGATCTCTTATGTAGTTTTAGAGTTATTTAGATGTGTTTGATTTCAAATTTTAGATTATTTAATTTTCGAGTCTTATGGAAGCTCGAATTGACTGGGAAGTATTTGATCCTGTCAAAAATAAAGTGGTAACTATTCGTATTTACCCATCGCACTATAGGTATGATGTACATGATTTCAAATGTCATTGAGAATGTCACCAATTAGCCTTGCGACCCCAACATTAATCACGGTTGTTTAGTCTATTTATTTTTAAGCCATCTCAGATCCTCGTCTCAATGGAGGCTAAACGTGGACTTAAACGGTATCCAGAGCGTCACAATTCGTCTCAGCGATACATAAAAATTGATTCGACATTAATATCGGACATTTTCCATTATTTTTACATGTCAGCCTCTCCCATTCCCACCCCTAGCGGTGATTGAGGCGTTTAATATCCATAGCATTTTTCATATGGCAAGTCATATGTGTACCTAGTTTCCTTGAGTGTTATTCTGGAACATACCAACACACATCTATAATCTCGGTTATTTTTACATTAATTTTCACCCCTCCTCAACCTCCATTCTGATTGCAGCAGCATCCAGAGTGTTACAGTTCAACACAGCAACCTCGTAAACAATGGATTCAACATTGATATCAGTCATTTTCGTTTATTTTTATAAGTCACCCCCTCCCCTAGGAGTGCTAGGGATGTTTTCCTTCAACATTCCCCAGTGGGTGGGGGACGGCAGAATAACACCCACGGTACACCATTCCTGTCGTAAGAGGCGAATAAAAGGGGCTTCAGGAGTTCTGAAATTTGTAGCGTGGGTTGGCGACCACGGGGCCCTTAGCTGAGTCCTGGCATTGCTTCCACTTACTTATGCCAGGTTCCTCACTTTCATCTATCTCATCCGACCTTCCTTGATCAACTCTTATTATTTTTCCAACCCCGACGGTATTAGAGCATTCGAGGGCCAGGCAGTCTTTCATATTCACGCCCTTCGTGGTCCTTGTCTTTCTTTGATTGATATCTTCATTTTTCGAAGTGTCGGAGCCCTTCTATTTTGTTTCTCTCTGATTAGTGTTATATAGTGGATGGTTGTCAAGTTGTACTTCCTCTTAAAACAATAATCACCACCACCGCCACCACCACCACCACCACCACCACTTTTCATCCAACAGTATTCAGATAGCAAGCCACATGTGTACCTTTACCGTATGAGGGCTACGCTGGAAGAAACACACATACATGCGTAATTTCGGTCATTTTGGACATTTGATTTTCACCCCTTCTCATCCCCATACCGATGGCGACTGAACATGGTCTTCAACTACATCCGAGGTGTCATTATTCGACTCTGAAAACTATAAATTCGACATTATTTTCGATTATTTTTACACCTCACCCCCTCCAAACCCTACCCCTAGGGGCGCTAAGGTAGTCATACCCCCACGCGATTTATCTCCTGACAAAGTAATAAGTGCACCAAGTTGGTTTAAATCGCTCCAGTGGTCCCTAAAACTATGGATTCGATACTATTATTGCTCGTTTTTAGTTATTTATATTTCATCCCCTCCCCTATTGGTTCTAGGGGTGTCTTACCCCCACAGTGTATTTTCCAGATAGTAAGTCATGCTTGTAAAAATTTTGGTTGATAGCTGCGCTGGATCATACATACGTCCATTATTTCGGTCATATTAGACAATTTCTTTTTTACTCTTTCTCAATCTATATGCCAAATGAACTTTGACTTAAAAATCCGGCGTGTCACTATTTATTTCAGCGACCCCTAACACTAGGGATTCAACACTATTTTTAATTACTTTTATATCGCCACTCCTCACCCCCACCACTAAGGATGCTAGGGATGTCTTATCCCCACGCGGTTAGTCTTCTGATAGTAAGACATGTGCACCAAGTTTGGTTGAAATCGCTCCCGGAGTCCTCAGAAATATGGATTCGACACTAATATCGGTCGTTTATAGTTATAATTATATTTCACTCTCTTCCCTTGGGGGTTCTAGAGGTGTCTTGCTCCTCAACAGCATTTTCACACGTACCAAATTTAGTTGACAGTTATGCTGGAAAATACACACGAACCTCCATAATCTCGGTCATTTTGGTCATTTTATTTTTTACCATTTCACACCCCTATGCCAAAGGGGCTGAACTTGGACTTGAAAAAGTCTGGAGTGTTACTATTCAACTCAGAGACCATGAGAAGTGTATATTCGACACTATTTTCGATTATTTTTATGTCTCACTCCGCTCAACCCCCACTCCAAAAGGGGCTGAAATTGGATTTTAAAAGAATCCAGGGTGGTATTATTCATCTCAGCGACCCCCAAAACTATGAATTCGACACTATTTTCTATTATGTTTATTTCTTCCACTCCATCGCCGCTAGCCAAAAGGGGGCTAAACTTGGATTAAAAGTATCGGAGTGTCACAATTCATCTCAGCGACCCCGAAAACTATTGATTCGACACAATTTTCGATTATTTTATACCTAACACCCCTGACTTCCCCAACCCAAGGGGTGCTAGGGATGGCTCACCCCCACAGTGCTCGTCTCCAGAATTCCGTTGAAATTGCTCCAGTGGTTTAGGAGGAGGAGATGTATCATTTACACACCCGCAACCCCTCTTATTCACACATGCATCACTTTTATATTGAGCCCATAACCGCTGTGTCATAAGGAACCAGAGTCGTAAAGTCATTACGGAAGGTCTCATATAAATTACGAGTCAGGAGCTTTACCTACATTTTTTAACTCTGACCAGAGACGGCACATGGAGGACCAGGTGTTAGTTCTCATTCTTACGCTGTAGAAATCACGTCACCCATACGTGGAAAAGGAGTATGGATACATTGGACTATTTGTTCTAACAAAAAATATATTTTAAAAAGAATTAGCAACGAAACTGCTGTAATAAATGTTAGGAAATTGTAAGTGAAACAATTTGGTCATTAATGATACAGATTTTAGACCGCTAAATAGCTCCAGAAGGAAATTCGTCAAAAGACGTGCCTGTTTGTTTCAACTCGGTTACATCAACGAAATATAGTGCCTATCTTATGAGGTAATTTACCAATTCAATTCATTGTGAGGAATTCTTAAATGCTCATCAATAACGTTGCTACTAAATTAACAACGATGAGTTATAGTGACACCCGCCTTCAATACATTTTTATGGATTAGGAAACGTTTCTGTAAAATTCTTTGGTGGTGAATGAAAATGGCATTAGAGTGGGAGTAAAAAGTATAAAAGTGCGATGCGCCATCTTGAAATCGCGCATTGTGTCAATTGAATTCCAGGCGAGTCCACGTATTTCAGAGGAACTTTATAAACTAGCGTTTGAAAGGGAAGATAGGTTTTGGCCGGAGGTCGCTGTAATATCATCTCAGGTGGAGATAGGTTTTAAAACCTCACGTCATTTTCAGGGACAGGTAATAGACGGTCATTCTAATGCCGCGATCCTGCAATTCCTACAATTGAAATCATAAATAATAACTGTTGTATTTTAAAATAATTGCGTGGTGCGGGTCGTGTTCGACAGACGTATTCGGTCCGTGCAAGCAAGAGAACGCGTGAAGGGTACTTTTTGTTTATGTCATTATTTTCAGATGAATAAAAGTGGCAAAATATGTTTGTAAAGCCACGATCTGTTGGGATGGCTAAATAAAACGATTGTGAGGCTGGTGAATCTGTAAAGATGGGAGAAGACGTACGACAAAAAGGTACCTATGTGAATTACCACCGTTAAAAATGCTTTTATGTATTTCATGATGACACTGTTTTTCTTGTGTATGTATTTGTGACGCATTTTGGTCACCCTTTCATTTCGTGAAATGTCAAAGAAATATGACAAAAGGTAAATTGTTTTATTTTCTTGGATAATCGGGAAAATCGCGAAACTGGCGTGTGAAGTGTTGTAGAGTAATAGATTTGATGGTTGAGAATAATTTCCGTACCTTTATTTTCTATATTTCGGTTTGTCAAAATTAAGATATTAATTTATCGTAAAATTCTGTTCCATGTAAAGACGAGATTCATGTAAGCGTAATCCGTGGTTATTCATTTAAAGCGGGCGTGAAGGCACACCGTGGTGTTAAGTGACGTACATTTCATTGAAGGGAAGTTACGGGGCGAGATCTTTAAAATTTGTTATTAGAATTGTGGATAAATTCTGTTGAAATATGTTTAGAATTAATGAGAGGAAAACAACAGTCAAATATTTGTAAGTCAATATTGTGAATTTCTGTTTTGGAAATAATTAGCTCTGATATGCTGGGAGAGATGGTTCATTGTCACAGAATGTTTGTGTAACAGCGTTGTGGATCACCCAAGATAGACATTCCGTATTAGGGTCGTGTCGAGATTTTGTGTCGAGCGAGTGTTTCAAGTCTTGCAAAATGAGAAGTAATGAAGGATTTGTGGATTAGGTCGTTGAAATCCTGTAGTATTGATGCCGAGATGTTCAGTGTAAGAAACCCGATGAGTTATTTTGTGTAATTTATTGAGATGGGAATAGGGTCAGTCCATAATTAGGATTCCACTTGAAACTGTAGGATCGTGATCGATAAGAATATTTGAGTGACGTTTTAAATTAAATCTCTTCGCATAATCTATGTGGGTTAAGAATTATGTTTCATTTGAATTGCCAGTGAGACCGAATTTTTGTTTCATTAAATGCTAGTTAAAACACGACCAGCAGCCATGTGTGTCGTCTTGCGATTAAATTAATAAATTTCATTGTTTGTCCGTATTGAACCAAGATTACAACTTTTATTATAATTTGCGTCCACCTTATTCAATACATGTATTGAATAAGGTGGATCCAAATTATAATAAAAGTTGTCGTCTTGCGATAAAAGAGGGGAGAATTGTGTCCCGTTACCCGGCCAGCTGTTAGTCGAGAGAGCTCGCTATTAGGAAGGAACTAACTGTAATTTGAATTTGTCATGTGTATTAACATGTTTGGAATCAGATTTCTTTCTTTAGAATAGACTCATTTAATAAAGATTTGAAATCATTTTTGAAGCGACAGAAAAGAGACGATAAGGTTGGAGGTAACCATTTCAAGGATGTCATAACTTGAGAATCGGTAGTGATTGTTGTCTGACATTATTCAAGGGTTGTACAAAGTCTTATATTTTAATGTTTTCCGTGGTTTCCCATTTTCACACCAGCTTGGGCTGTACCTTAATTAAGGCCACGGCCGCTTCCTTCCAACTCCTAGACCTTTCCTATCCCATCGTCGCCATAAGACCTATCTGTGTCGGCGCGACGTAAAGCCGCTAGCAAAAAAATATTTTAATGTCACAAAGCGATGTGACGGGATTTGTTATTTTAAGTTGTGCGTTAATTTATGCAGATTGTAGGGTTTAATGTTAGGATTATCCAAACTAGCTTCTTAATAATTGTTAGTGTTAATGTACGCTTGTTGAGTGACATCATGAAATAAATAAATAGTACTGGAGACTATAAAATGTATCACATTTTCAGTCGCGATGAAGAAAATACAAGCAATAAACAAGATAAACACTGTAATGGAAATAATTAGCGATTTCTAAAGAAACCATTCGTCCGGGCAGATAACATTTGTTGTTAATTAGGATTATTTCAATTCATTACATTATTAAATTCAGTGAAATCGTATTTGAAAATTAGCTTAAAACCAAGTGACTAACATAAAAATGTATTCTGGAAATCTTAGTTTATCCTGCTGGGAAATCTCAAGTTATTAACGTAATGATTAAGGGGACATGTCCGATGGCAAGGGACTTTACTGCCACAAGTGTTGTGAGCGTTTATTGCTGTTGTTATCATTGTTGATTTGTTGGGCATCAGATGTGCTGGGGATTTATTAATGTGGAAATGTAGGTCATCAACTACTGTAACATAATTGTGTTACGCCTTCAGCTTAGAAATGTGGATGGCCATGGGATCATCAACCTCTGTGACTTAGATTAAAGCCATTTGTCATTTTCCTTGCGGTCATTATCCACAATGACTTTAACGTAAATTACATAGTTAGATGTCGGTCCATGACAGTCGCAGGTCACATCGATTCAATTCAGCATCCATGCCGTACAATCACTGTGTGGCACATACTGATTGGATTGCCTTAAGAGTCCATAGCTCGTGCTACGGGGTCTGGATCTCACGAATCATTATGATGCTATATGCATTCTTACATGGAAGCCTATCTTAGGGATATCCAGACTTTCTTTATTTCACTCTTAAGACAGTGGTTTCTAGTAAGGATGCCCCTCAGGCAGTTGAATTAAGGTCTCCAAAGCCAGTATCTCTCATCAGCATTATTATTGTTATAATTTGTTTTACGGACAAGAGTGAGTTCGTTGTTAAAATGCAATGTGTCTCTTCGACTTCATTTTAAATTATTTAAATAAACATCAATTTCCTTCACTCGATTCCTCTCATTTAGTAGACAGATTAAGTTACTGAAATCCGCCTCTTATCTAAGCAAGTGACGAAGAATCCTAGACGACCCAAGAGAAACATCTCATGCCGATTTGCTAATATGTAAGGAAGGTAGTTATCTTGCAAAAGACCTTAAAGGGTTCAATATATAGTAAGATAAAATATAGATGACAGGTAGGCATGAGCACGTTTATAAGTGCAGATCTTCATTTCAAGATTTACTGCTCCTAAACGGTACACCATATCGACAAACGGATTGCGCCATCGGACGTCCCTTTTATCGTTCTACATGGTTGGTCCTACAACATTTTCTCGTATCTCCCATATTTATGGGTTAGATGGAGTTAGAGACTTTGAATAGGCTAAAATTTGAATACATATTTAAAAGTTTACATCATTTTTGCATACTTATGTGGAAGCTAGAATCATGTAATTTAGCTCGCACATGGCGGTCTGTCGTGTCAATGTGCGTGCCAATTTTGATGATTCTAACTTTGATATAAATGTGTCAATCTATGAAATATAGTGTAAAAAGCATAAAACTTACGTACAATCGAGAAATACAGCCAAATCTCATGTGTAAGGTTGGGAGAGAGATACGGCAAAAAATCATAGGACCAAAGTTGTAGATCACTTCAAACTGAACAGATATTGTGCCATCCGTTTTGTGATACGACTTATCGTTTAGTTCTGCGTCGTCTTTAAAATTCCCTCCATATTTTGATATTTTTAGGGGGTAAAAAATAAAAAAAATTAAACATCTCGTATTTTTTCCGTCGGTTGCAGGCTAAAAGCTATAAATCTGCCAAATTTCAATTTTCTAGCTCGTTTGGCAGATTGTGTCGCCATCTTGATTTGGGGGAGGGGGTTAAAAGTCAGAACTTTCAGGAAACTTTTAAGCACATAAAAGCTATAGGTTATGGTTTGGGATAATTATGCTCGACTGCGTTCTCAAGCTGAACCCCAAATTTGAAACTCCCTTTAGGGAATTTTGAGGATTTTCGATTTTTCTGGGGATTCGGAAGTCATCAGATTCTCTGGTACCAAGTTTTAAGTTTCTAAGATGTCTGGAAGTGCGTCATTAATTCACGTCTATTTTCATTTTTATACATACAGTACAGCATATATAGATCGTTCCAAACCGACTTCCATTTATTAATATAGATTATATTTCACCCCATTCCCTAGGAGTTCTAGGGGCGTCTTGCCCCCACAGTATTTTTTCCAGATAGTAGGTAATATTTGTATGCCCCATACCCTAAATGGGGCCGAACTTGTACTTTGAAAATATCTGGAGTGTCACTATTCATCTCAGCGACCCCGAAAGGTATGGATTCGACACTGTTTTCGATTTTGTATATATCACTCCCCCCTCGCTCCCCATCCGAAAGGAGGCTGAAGTTGGACTTTAATAAAAGAAATCCGAAGTGTATTCATCTCAGCGACCCCGAAGTGTATGGATTCGACACTATTTTCAATGAACATTGACTTTTTAAAAAATTTGGAGTGTCACTACTCATCTCAGCGACCCAGAAAACTATGGATTCGACACTATTTTAGATTATTTCTTGTCTCACTGTCCCCCTCGCCTCCACTAGTAAGGGTATTTAACAAACATTTCCATTAGTTTATACCGTACAGTGTACGTATTTATCGTACGACTGATATTAATGGAGATGTGTGTGTGTGTTCGTCGTCGTCGTCATTGTAGAGTAACTGTCGCTTTTTAAGTATTTTAATAATCCGTTGTCTCGTTGAGAAAGATCAAGACAACACGGCAGTGACGTTCGAAGATAGTGCATGGAAGACCGCTTAGTTCATTTTATACTATTTTCTGGACAACAGCGCAACTACTGAATTTATTTCAAGTAGGAGAATTCTTTGGTCACATTTATATTTAAACAAAATTTATCAAGTGGTCAACGTTAAACCACTAGCAAAAAGAATCAGTCATCCTTCACTCACCATTGATCTGCATTTAGGGCTGTCGCCCTGATGATAGATTCCCTATCAGTTTTATTATATTATTTTTAATTACAATTTGCGTTACGTCGTACCAACACAGATAGGTATTACGGCGATGATGGGATAGGAAAGGGCAAGGAGTGGGAAGGAAGCGACCGTGGTCTTAATTAAGGTACAGTTCCAGCATTTGCCTGGTGTGCAACTGGGAAACCACGGAAAACCATATTCAGGGCCGCCGACAGTGGGGGTTCCTATCATTTATATCTCGTCTTTTCTTAAATAATTTAGAAGAAATTTATCGAACAGCTCCCTTGGTAAATTATTCCAGTCCCTAATTCCTCTTCCTATGAACGAATATTTTTGCCAATTTATCCTCTTGAATACCTATTTTATCTTCATCTTATATTCTAGTTATTCCTACATTTGAAAACCCCATTCAAGCTTATTCGCCTACTAAAATCATTCCTCACCATCTCTGGCAAAGTCACAAACGTGAAAGTCACTCTTCAGATCGGTGGTAGAATGTTGGCCTCCAAATCTCAAAATCGCACATTCAAACCCAGCAGAGGTAGTCGGATATTTGAAGGGCATAAACAAGTCATGGGGGCACTCCATACAATACAACGAAATATTTCTGGTGGCACAACTTGTGTTTATCCGACAAAATAAATTTGACACTCACCCATAGTTCGCCCTTTCTCACACACACTTCCAGCTCCTCTCCTGGGATATTCACTACTGGAGATACAGATCTACGAAGCGACTTGCCATATTTCACCACGGATACTACGGTGTCACACCAAGCCCTTGAGGGGCATAAATGACCATACTCATACTTCACATTTGCAGTCAATATTTCTCTCTTACCGATTTCAAACAATGAATTTACCAACAACTGCCAAGACTAGGGGGATGACAGCCTTATAACCTCTTAGGAGCCATTAATACCAGGTCACGTCTATCTTCTACATCCTGATGTCGTTCTGGTATGGGCTATGAAAACACACGGTAATTTACATTTTAAATGGGTCTATATTTCTGAAATCTGTGTCGTCAACCCTCACATTAGAAATTTACGAGCCAATAGAACCTCTCACGTTGAGAGACCGAGACTTCCAGTTGGCGCGCCGTTCGAGCTTACATTCTGGATTCAAATCCCACTGTCGGCAAGATGACTTTTCACAGTTTTCAATTTTCATAGTAGGCAAACGTTGGGCATGAATCTAAGTAAGGCACGGCCGCTACCTTCCCAATCCCAACTCTTTCCCACCCTTGGATCACCGAAAACATTCAATATGTTTGTGCGACGTTAAACCTAGTGTAAATCTTTCTCTGCCTCCAGAAAATTTAGCCGATCCGTTTGATGCATGATGAGAGTTTTATGTTTAACGTTGCACGAACGCATCGAAGGTTTTTGGCAATTTGTCTGGTATAAAAATAGGAAACCACGGAAAACCATCTTCAGGGCCGTCGACGGTGGAATTCGAGCCCACCATCTCCCGAATACAACCTCACAGCTACACGACCCTAACCACACGGCCAACTCGCTCGATGATTGATTGATTGAATGATTGATTGATTGATTGATTGATTGATTGATTGATTGATTGATTGATTGATTGATTGATTGATTGATATGACAAGTATGGATGGCCGGGCTGAACGTTGACCAACTTCGCCTAGTAACCATAGATAGGGGCCCTATAACAGGGTGTTACCATCCGGAGCCAGATGTATCCGGATTTTCTAACGAGGAGTATGAACGAACCATGGGTTTCAATTAATTTTGCCACAGGAAATTGGACATTCCTTCTGATTCGTGCTTTCATTTGAGATCTACTTTTAGGTGCTGAATGTAATCGATGAGAGGTTTATATGCTAATGGAATTCGCTGCCTTTCACCAAGTTAGTGGGTTTGATTGTGCTTCAGTTCGATGGTATTTGAAGAGCTGTCGCTCGTGGAAAGCTGGAAATCTGCAAAACTCGTGTCGGTATATCTATCTGTACAAAATGAACTCTTGTGGCACAAAATATCCGGCTCCTCGGCATAGGATTAGGATGCAGCAGTTACGTAGACATTAAAAGTTTAGCACAGGATAGGGTGGCATGGATGGCTGCATCAAACCAGTCTTTGGACTGATGACTCTAACAATAATAAGACGTCTGTAAATTAACTGTGTGGAGCTGCACTATCACCTGTCTTGTTCTAGATTTATTTCATGTATGCTATGCCAATTTCTTAGCATAGAATAAACGACTGGTTAAAGAATAAAGTAGCTCAGACGATAGAGTCTTCTGGCTCAGTCCGGTAGTATGTGAAAGTGCTCAAATACGTTAATCTTGTGTCGGTAGATTTACATAAATGAGCTCCTGCGGGACAAAATTCCTGCACCTTGGCATCTCCGAAAACAGCAAAATTCGTCAGTAGGACATAACACCAATTATTATTTTACGATTACTGTTTTACGGTTCATCAAACAGCAGACTATGTGGACTAATGTCGTAAGAACCTTCAAGATCTTACGAGAATGAACCGCACAGTAATCGAGAATAGGTAATAACGAATCATAACATCTGCTATTGCTAAAGATTTGAGAGAAAAATATTTTTCTTCACGAAGAAATCCATGGCATCTAGGAAACATGCAGCACAAGGCATATCGATATGGTATCCATCATTCCTGAGTCGAGACTAGGAACTACTACAGAACCAACAGCTGTACGAACAAGGTAATCCTCAAACATTAATCTGATATTCACACCGAGAATTCAACCATTCCTAATTAAAAATTAAAGTACCAATTTGACAACAGTTAGGTTATCGGTTTGGTGATCGGTTCAAGAGGAGCGATTCCAGGCTTTTTCGCAAATTTATACAAGGATTTCTATCTCAATGTTTTCCTTCTAAGCATTGCAATTACTTCTCTAAAGGGCTCAATTACAATCTTACGTAATCTTTTCAAAGGACCCAAATTACCAACATGTTTTTTTGAGATCTTCCAAACCGTCCTATTTTTCATTGTTCTGTAATCTTTGTCTTGTGGCAATGGCTGAATAAGGAAAGCATGTTATTTGTTATCAAGCAATAAGGATTTTCAATAATCAGTATTCATTAGTGAAATTAAACCCTATACGCCTGATTAACTGTTTCTGGCGAACGATTATCCCGTCATCTCACGCCTACGTACGCCACCGTGCACTTATCTTTCGGGAAGAGCCTTCCTTTGGGATATGCTTATACTTTTGTTTGCCACTGTGTGCTGTATTAATGGCATCCAGACTGTTACGACGTTTATCATAGTTGTTTTGCTATCCGGTTAAACTTATTTGTAACTTTGTTTGTAATCTATTGTAGCCTGTCTATCGCTCTTAAGATTGTTCACACCATATTGTTTTCGCGCCACCAGAAAGTCTATACATGGTTAGTCAGAAGTTTCCTACTCGATGTTTACACACAAGTGATAACTTATATTTATTAATTGTAAATAGGTGTTCAAGCACCGTTGCCATGGTTGCTGCAAGACGTTAATTTCGATTATACAGTAATGCTTCTTTGTTATGAATCCATGTAATCTTGTTTGTTATTGTTTATCAAAATTATCTATGTTTTAATAGACATTACCACAATTATGTACTTTATTAGTAACTTGTCATTCGTAAGATTTCTTCATCGTTAACAGAAAATGTTTTGAATGAAAGGAAAGAAAAATTACGGCACTTTCAGGAAACAGGCGGAAAGTGGGAAGCTTGACTGTCTCAGAATATGTTCGACCGTTTCTCAAAATTTACTGAACATGTTGTGATATAATTCGCACGGTTCATCAATTTTAATTCTATGTGCACGAAACCGCGGGAAAATTCTAGTTATTATTCTTCATAAAGAGGACATAAATATTTTAAAATGATTTTGAGAGTGATGATTCCATTCCTATGACTTCTTTTTACATTCGGTTTAACGCCGTTCTAACATAGATAGGTTTTCGGCGACAACAGGATAGAAAAGGGAAAGAAGCGATCATGGCCTCAATTAGTACGATATTTCCATGTAAAGTATTCTATATCTATGGGAAGTATTTCCCTGTAAATGATGCTACCTTCATGCTAGGTTTTTCTCTGTAATGTACGCTACATTTATGACAGGTATTTCCCCTGTAAACTACGCTACATTTATGGTAGGTATTTCCTTGTAAACTGTGCTATATATATGACAGGCATTTCCCTGTAAACTATACTATATTTATGGAAAGTATTTTCCTGTAAACTACGCTAAATTTATAGCAGGTATTTCTCTGTACACTACGCTAAATTTTATGGCAGGTATTTCCCTGCAAATGCTACTTTTATGCTATGTATTTCCCTAAAGAGTACGCTGTGAGATTTCTAAATTGGAAAGGAGTTCCCTCAGTTCACGTAGTGAATTTGATAATCTTACACCTCGATTATCTCGTACTTCTCTTTAAAACAACATTCAGCATTTGCTCCTATTTATCTCATACTCTCTGTACACCCATGTGTTAGATCTTTTTGAAAGTCTAATAATAGCAGTTATGCCTTCTTAAAGTGGTCGTTCCGTCCAAGACTGGAGCTCTAAACTAGTGACGACATTTATCTTATTCCACTCTCCGTGACTACTGTTCTGGGTCTCTCTCTCTGCAGCCCTTTGCAATTCTTTAATGCGTGTGTTTACTAGCTTCACATAATGTTGAATGTATCTTTCTCGTGGCCAATTACTTAACGTTGTTACGTAACGCTATTTACGTAAGTGCTCTGTCCTACCGTTATTACTGTCCCTCTACGGTCAATTCCCTTCGATAGCCAAGTGCTTTTGAATACCTTATACTTTATTTTTCGTAATGTCAGCCATGAGAAGGAATAGATAATCATTTTGCATACTCTAGAACATAAAGTACGGCAGGTGGCCAAGGAACTAGGAAAATTTAGATTTTTCTTTAGTTATAGACTATTTCTTCTACAATGTACGATTTATAGTATTCGGTAAAAGCGACGGCACTGAAATTATTGCTTATCTGTAGTCTATGTTTCGCTACAACTAAGTATTTAACCTAGTAGTTTGATATATTTTGAATTCAGTGTTGCGTTCATTTCTGCAGTTGTTGTTCGCACAACAGAAGTGAAAGTGTTTATCGTAGAACATCATTTCCGGTCATACAGAGAGGGGCGTCAGAATGGGCCCAGTTTGCTTCACGTTAAAGACCATTACAAGGAGCGATTTAATAAGGAGGCACCAAATCAAGGAACAATGATAACTGTCATTGATAAGTTCCGTCAAACGACATTATCTAAGGTCGACGAAATGGAGCAACAACAAGCGCTCAAGAACCGCCCCCACAAACGAAAATCAAGGACGATTTATCCAATAGATGTCACAGTCCCCAAAGCGTAGTCTACGACGAAAATCGTTGGAACTTGGTTTGAGCGATAGGTCTGTTCGGCGGAGGTTTAATGAGCTGATTGGATTTGCATACCGTATTCATGTTTCCCACCGTCTAACAGTCCGACTCGTTGGCTGAATGGTCAGCGTACTGGCCTTCGGTTCAGAGGGTCCCGAGTTCGATTCCCGGCCGGGTCGGGGATTTTAATCTTCATTGGTTAATTCCAGTGGCTCGGGGGCTGGCTGTTTGTGCAACTCACACACCACACATATCACTATCCTCCACCACAATAGCACGCAGTTAATTACATGTGGCAGATGCCGCCCACCCTCATCGGAGGGTCTGCCTTACAAGGGTTGCACTCAGATAGAAATAGCCACACGAAATTATTATTACCGTCTAACACTACGGGCCAGTATTATAATGAGGGTTTAAACTGAAGATTGAGTTAAACTGTAACTTGAGTTTAAACCGATGTTGAGTCTTATAATGGCCGGCCTAAGTTAAACTGAGGTGAAGAAGGAAATATACGATCTTGGTAGCAGTGACTTGCGAGAAAAGATGACTGTCGATAATGTTTTGCAGCGACTTGCAAGAAAAGATGACTATCGATAATGTTTTGTTTACTTCTTGCAGGTAAAATGGCGGATAAAAGCAATAAGCCTTGTCGTAATTTTACTTGTAAGGAAATAGAATTGCTTGTGCAATTAGTACAGAAATATTTATATAGTCCATGAAACAGTGGCCTTAAGAATTCCTCCAAAATCTCCCATTTTAATAAACATACTACGGGAGGCATAAAATCGCAATGCTATTAGTAGCTGACCGAGGGGTTCTACAGCATGATTTCTGAAATTTTCTAAAATTTACACCTTTGACATTCATACAGTTCAAAAAGTCATTTTTACATTCTTACTTTTCGTTGCATGTTTTATTCTAGCACCATTTTGCTGAAATAGGGTTATGACAGTCTGTTTTGTAAGCCTAAACCTATTTAACAGTTGTTTTTCATTCCATATATGAAAGTGACATGCCCTTGCTCGGAAAACTCGTAGTGCCCGTGGTCGTTCAATGATTTGAACCACTTCTTCGTCATCGCTTAGTATTTCTTCAAACACATCAAAAATATCTTCGAGATCCATTCGTTCTGCCATATTGTAAGGTTATGTATTCTTAAACTTCAGTTTAAACGGTAGATGAGTGGCAGTAAAATTAACCCCTAGTTAAACTTCAGATTAAGTTTTATAATACACGACTAACAGGTAAACCGAAGTTTAAACTGAACCGACAGTTTAAACCGCTATTATAATACCGGCCCTAAGGCGGACACAATTCGGTTCAATGAGCAGCACTCCAGCTCAGGCAAGTAAAGGAGCAGAGTATGCGGAAGGTACAGCCTAGCAGCTGCTTGCATGGTTCTCAGTTACAGTTAGTGAAAGGCCCGTACTAAACAGATGTATATTCTTAATAGATTTATTGTGCCTAATGTTTCATTCTATTCGGTGCATTAGATAATGGCTAATGAACAAAATAAGTCATTTTGTATACAAACGCCTTATTCTAAGCAAATACGTTTAATTATTTTCATTTCATTACGTTATACGTAGAAAACAACATTAATTATTCTGACATGTGATACCTAAATAATTCCTTGACCACTTCCTGTACTCACAGAAATACAGTATAAACAATGAACGAGTTGGCCGTGCTGTAAGGGGCGCGCAGCTGTGAGCTTGCATCGGGAGATAGTAGGTTCGAACTCCACTGTCGGCAGTCCTGAAGATGATTTTCCGTGGTTTCCCATTTTCACACCAGGTAAATGCTCGGGCTGTGCCTTAATTAAGGCCACGGCCGCTTCACTCTCACTCCTAGGACTTTCCTATTCCATCGTCGGCATAAGACCTATCTGTGTCGGTGGGACGTAAAGCAAATTATAAAAACGATGAACGACAAACGAACTGTGCGATTATATTGCGTAAATATAAGGGTATACTCAGCCAGGTACATTGCTGTGGCTTTGCTTGCGTCTTGACTCCGCATATCGCCATTTAGTCTTTCCAGCACAAACTATTAGACATCAGCTTGCTCTCGGCTCTACCCACACTCGTGCCGTTAGCTCAAGGAGCGGAGCTCTCCCACCTACGGTCTAACAGAACGGGATGAGTGAGCCTGATTACAGAAGTGCAGCCAAATGTTGTCCATAGCGTATGAGGATCTACATTTCTTCTACAAGGTGATGGTTTTCAGATTAAAGCCGTATTCACCTTTATGGATACATCAACCGACAACTTGTTTTTCAGGGTTTGACCGGCGTGATGTCGTTATACAAAAACAATTACACAGTGCGCGGGTTACGAATTGGTGCGTTGTGTCCGATCGTGGAATACTAGGCCCTTATTTAGTGTAGGATTTGCGCCGTTTTTGTCGCGCCAGAAACTTACCCCCCCTTCCCCAACTCAACGTCAATGGATGTAGCAAAATATTGCTACAGCCCATACTGTAGGGGTGTCTTCTGCAACGACACTTTGGAGATAGACTAATTTCTCGTGGAACTCTACTGCCATACCATCCTGCTCTGCGGAACGGTCTCAGATGCCTACATATGGGGCACGTTCAAAGAATCAGTTTTCAAAACAAGACAAAGGTCCTTACAGCAAACTTTATCCATCAGAATGTTCAACTATCTTCAGAAACGTTACGAACAATGTGTGGCACCAGCGAAATTAGGTAACATTTCAAAGTCGTTTGTATTGCCGCATACAGTACATAGAAACCTTTTCTACACCTAGCATCCCGCTGTGGGTGGGGGCGGTAGAATAACACCCACGGTATCCCCTGCCTGTCGTAAAAGGCGACTAGAGCGGACCTCAGGGGATCTGAACTTTGGAGCGTAGGTTGGCGACCACGGGGCCCTCAACTGAGTCCTGGCATTGCTTCCACTTACTTGTGCCAGGCTCCTCACTTTCATCTATCCTATCGACCTCCCTTGGTCAACTCTTCTTCTTTTCAGACCCCGACAGTATTACGTATGGAGGCCTAGGGAGTCTTTCATTTTTTTGCCCTTCGTGGCCCTTGTTTTCCTTTGGCCGAGACGTTCATTTTTCGAAGTGTCGGACCCCTTCCATTTTTGCCTAGTTGTACTTATTCTTAAAACAATAATCACCACCACTACACCTAGCAAGAAAAATAATGTTTTAATGTATAGATTTTGCGCCCCACTAACTAGTTTTATGATTTTCTGAGACGCCGAAGTGCCAGAATTTTATCCCGCAGGAGTTCTTTTACGTGTCACTACATCTACAGACACGAGGATGACGTGTTTGAGCACCTTCAAGCACCGCTGGGCTGACCCAGGATCGAACCCGCCAAGTTGAGCCAAGTTGAGCAACCAAACTTCACTTATAAAGCAGAGGTGAGGAGCTGTCGACGAAAGTCTCGACGAAACTTTCAATTGAGGACGATAATGGTTCCAGGGAAGTATGTGAAAGGTATAAAGTTTCGCAACTGCCCGTACCTCCTGAAGGAGCGATCGGAGGCTGTGGAGATGGTTGCCTGTAATGTGTAGAACCAACTATCGAATATATTTACATTACCGATATATGTTTGGGAACCCGAAAGTGGTATGTGTACATAGGAAACACATACTGTAGAATCTTGCATATGATTATTGGTTTGTGTTACTCTGAAATGGTTTCAGTCTCACACTGCGGAGAATGCATAATGTGGCACCAGAGATAACGCATTATTAACCAATTTCATGGGAAAACACGCAAAAGTCATCACAAGAAAGACTCAATTTATGGCATAAAACAGTATGTACCTTGTTCAATTTCATAGTAAAGAATTGTTAGGAAAGAGAGTGAGACTGAACCAATATATCATAGTGACACAAACCGATAGCCATATATTGTATGCATTTTTCGTGTTCACACGACACTTTCAGGTTCCCAAATATATTTCAGTATTCTAAAGTCTATTCATTAGTTAGGCATATACACCGTCTAACAAAAATTTGAAGCACCCAGAAGGGGAGGAGGAAACAAATTGAAAGTTAACGTGTTGAGAGAGTGTGATGTTATTTCAGTGATTACAAGTCGAGTCAAATTCACAAAGAACTTGGCAGTGCGAGCTTATTTATCAGTATGGCATTGCATCCCATCTGGCGTGGATGCATGCATGCACTGATTCGGTTGGGAAGAGTGTCATAAAACCATTGTAACCTCTCCTGAAGCAACCTGGCCCACAACTGTTGTAACTGGTCTTTATATCCTGGATACCCTGGATACTGGCACTGGAAGGAGTTGACGTCCGAGCTGTTCCCACACATGTTCTATCGGGGACAGATCTGGAGATCTTGCTGGCCACGGGAGTACCTCAACATCACGCAGACAGTTCAGAGAGACACGTGTAGTGTGAGGATGGGCACTGTCCTCTTGAAAAATGGCACCAGGGTTCTGTCGCATGAGAAGTAACGCATGAGGACGCAGTGACGTTCGCTCAATCACTACCAGCCTTGACCTGAAGTCATGCCCGAAGGCTCCCCACACCATGACGCCAGTGTAACAACTGTGCTTCTCCAAAACACTGAAAGAATGGATCTTCTTCCCAGGTCGCCACCATACTCGCAGACGATGGTCACCCGAGGTAGTGCAGAAACGTGGTTCATCGCTGAACACAACGCGACGCCATTCATCAGCAGTCCAACTTCCTGGTCCCGGCACCCCAAACGCAGCCGTTTGTGCTGTCGTGTTAACCGTGTTGGGGACGGTAATTCTCTAGTCCAGCTGCTGCTAGTCTTCGACCAATGGTGCGGGATGACACGGAATGTTGCGCGGAGTCCATTACTTGTTCTCGGATGGCAGGCGCAGATGTAAAAGGGTTACAATATGCATCGTGCACAATACGGTTATCCTCCCTTGCGGTGGTCAGACATGGTTAACTAGAAACTTGATGACTAGTTTGTCTGCCCTCACGTTTCGATGCAGTTCAATATCCGGTCATTGTCACATCCGAAGTCCGGCTCCATGGCTAAATGGTTAGCGTTACAGTGGTCCCGGGTTCGATTCCCGGCAGGGTCGGTAATTTTAACTATAATTGGTTCATTTCGCTGGCTCGGGGGCTGCGTGTATGTGTCGTCTTCATCATCATTTCATCCTCATCCCGACGCGCAGGTCGCCCAACGGAGTCAAATCAAAAACCTGCATCTGGCGAGCCGAACTTGTGCTCGGATACTCCCGGCACTAAAAGCCATACCCCATTTCATTTCATTCGTCACATGCAAATGCCCCACAAATCTGGATATTGCACGATTCGACGAGCCAGGCAAACTAAGGCCCACAATGCGGCCCCTTTCAAACTATGTCAGGTACTGATAACGCTGTCTCACATGAATACGGGGTATCTTCATGTTCTTCATAGTGATCACTCAACATCTGACGCTGTTAACGCCCCTTACATACCCCACCACGCTTGGAAGCAACAGTAAACCCGAACAATACTAACGGACTCGGGTGGCCGTTATACCTGTCACAGCGAATTGCAACTCTAATCATTTACATACCCGCCGATGGTATGTACGTGTACGAAGTTGCATTTGCATGCGACCATTTCTTCTGGGTGCTTCAACATTTTTGTCAGGCGGTGAACATTATAAGCAACCCCGAGAAATCTGAAAGAAAATATTGAGGATGGACAGAAGAATGTAGAAAGGAATTCAATGAATGAATGAAGAGATACTGGGAAGAAAAGAAGAAATATTGTACAAAATGAGTTCAAACGTGCTCCCTAGTCGGGCATAATGGATTAATAATAATAATAATAATAATAATAATAATAATAATAATAATAATAATAATAATAATAATAATATCCCCCATAAGTCCAACCCCTCGTCCACGCGGTGGGGGACGGGCAACGGTACGAATTAGGGGATAGCCTGTAAGGGTGAAGTACAGCGGGGGCCTTGTGTGCCCCGGAACCGCTACGGTAGCTGTGAAGGCCTTACAGGAACCCTGAAAAGTAACGGCTAACGGTGCTCTGGTGAAGTCCTTAACGGCAACTGAGGCGGAGAAGGAGACCTTTGGTACGGCAAAGTTGGCGGAGGAGGCAAGCCTTCCTCTTGGGGGTAAAATAAAGAGGAAAACTACTGCCTTGTGGTGAAGAGGGATCTTCAAAGGCTAATGGAGACTACCCCAACAGAAAACAGCAGGTTGGAGGCTTCAGGTGGCAGCCCCACCACCAAGCTCGGGTGCTGTGGCCCAATAACTCACACAACCTTAAATTACCTTATTACAGAAACATAAATAATAATAATAATAATAATAATAATAATAATAATAATAATAATAATAATTCCTGTTATGAATATCATCCACAGTTGAAAATCAAGTGGCTGAAAATCAGGACATAACGAGACAACACTTCGTTTTTTAAACACTGTCGGAGACGAAAATGTGTTTTTTATACCTAGCATGGGCTCTCGAAGACACTATTTTCAAGAGGTCGAAATATGGCCACATAAGATGCTGATAAAACAGGATCAAGGTCTGATACTGGTATAAAAAATTGTCAAAATGCTGTTTCTGCACCACTCAAGCATATTGTTGAGCATTCATGACCGGATTCACTATCTCTTATTAGACAGTTCCTCAATCGTTTTCACTAGGCTTAGATAACTCTATTACAACTCCGATATCGCGAATGAAATACGTCGATGAGACGGAACTCTGCCCGGGACCTCCGTGTAAGATTAGCATGTACCACGGGGCCGTCCGAAAAGGGATTTGCTTTAGAAATATTCCAGAATAACCGTAGTGACATTAATTTTATGCACAAGAACAAACATTCTAGTTCATAAACAAGGAAAGGAGAGTTAATAATTTCATTAACCACAAAAACATGTACTGGGTACAGTCATTCCAAAATTACATATATACCGGGCGAGCTGGCCGTGCGCGTAGAGGCGCGCGGCTGTGAGCTTGCATCCGGGAGATAGTAGGTTCAAATCCCACTATCGGCAGCCCTGAAATGGTTTTTCGTGGTTTTCCATTTTCACACCAGGCAAATGCTGGGGCTGTACCTTAATTAAGGCCACGGCCGCTTCCTTCCAACTCCTAGGCCTTTCCTATCCCATCGTCGCCATAAGACCTATCTGCGTCGGAGCGACGTAAAGCCCCTAGCAAAAAAATTACATATACAAGGTGTTTCAGAAATGCACGGCATAATTTCAGGGTTGGATTCCTCAAATGATAATGTCATCCGTTCAGTCGAATCCGACCATAGGCGATTCTGTGAACTAGCGCTCTCCAAGTTGTGCTGTTCCCCACACTGCCTCCTTTAGTTGTTCCAGAGTGAGGGTTGTGTCTGTTGTAATGGTGACTAACCAACGAGCCCTCTGGCGACCTGGTCTTCTTGTACCGCTGATCATTCCTAGCATGATTGCTTTTTCCAATGCATCTGATCGCACAACGTGGCCAAACTAAGCTAGTCTCAGCTTCATAATCTAGCCATCCAATGACATACGGGGGTTGATGCGCTCTAAAACTGCCTTATTGGTGATTTTTGCAGTCCATGGCATTCGTAAGATTCTTCGCCAACACCAGAGCTCAAAAGCGTGATCTTTTGTCTGCCTGTTTCAGCTTCCATCTCTCACATCCATACATGAACAGTGGGAATATAATTGCATTGATTAATCTGTACTTGGTAGCCAAACTGATATCTCTGCTCTTCCAGATCGGGGACATAGACATCATAGCTATACGTCCAAGTGAAATCCGTCTGTTGATATCAGGACGGCAGTCTCCACTTTGACTGATTTTGGCTCCTAAGAAGATGAAATCCCGCATACTCTCTATCTCTTCCTCACTTAGCTTTAGACAAACTGTACCACGCTCACCCGTATTCATAATTTTTGTCTTTTTAATATTGAGATAGAGGCCCATTTTTTCACTTTCATCATTGAGGCGGAAAATTGAAAACTTTAGATCTTCTTCTGTTTCTGCCACCAAGGTTGTATCATCAGCATATCTCAAATTGTTTATAGTCCTTCCTCCAATCTTTACACCAATATCTAGTTCCTCTAAATTTAACTTCCGCATACAGATTGGAAAGGAATGGTGAAAGAATGCAACCTTGACGGACACCATTTTCAATTTTTTTTTTTTTTGCTAGTTGCTTTCCATCGCACCGACACACATAGGTCTTATGGTGACGATGGGACAGGAAAGGGCTAGGAGTGGGAAGGGAGTGGCCGTGGCCTTAATGAAGGTACAGTCCCAGCATTTGCCTGGTGTGAAAATGGGAAACCACGGAAAACCATTTTCAGGGCTGCCGACAGTGGGGTTCGAACCTACTATCTCCCGAATACTGGATACTGACCGCACTTAAGCGACTGCAGCTATCGAGCTCGGTATTTTTAATTTTAAAGCATTCATTGTTCCCATATGATGTGCGAACTCCTGCCTCTTGTTCTGTATAAAGTGAAAGTATTAACTGAGTCAGATGTAAGGGTATCCCCAATTCCAGCATGGCTTCCCATATTCTGTCATGCTCGGCACAGTCAAATGCTTTTCTCTAGTCAATAAAACACACGTAGACTGTTTTCTGGTATTCACGTGCTTTCTCCATGTCCACCGCAGATTAGCAATACGATTGCAGGTGCCACGACCTCGACGGAAACCAGCTTGAATATCGGGTAACTGAGCTTCAAGAATGGGTGCAAGACGTTTCTGTATGATTTTTAGAAAAACTCTGATAGCGTGTGGAATCAAAGCTACAGTACGATAATTAGAGCAGTCACTGACATCTGCTTTCTTAGGCATTGAGATAAAGATTGATTTTTTCCATACCGTTGGCCAGGTGGTAGTTTGCCATAAAGCACAAAGCAGCGATAGCTGCCAAACGGCCAGGCTTTAGCAGTTCAGCTGATAAATCGAAACCAGGAGCTTTATTATATGGTAATTGTTTCAGTGGCCATTCTACTTCTTTCTGCAGGATATCTGGTTCTAATTCATATGGTTCAACGCTACATGGTGGAACAGCTTTACCATTGTGGGAATATTTTTTTGCTAGTTGCTTTACGTCGCACCGACACAGTTGGGTCTTATGGCGACGATGGGACAGGGGAGGGCTAGGAGTGGGAAGGAAGCGGCCGTGGCCTTAATTACGGTACAGCCCCAGCATTTGCCTGGTGTGAAATGAGAAACACGGAAAACATTTTCAGGGCTGCCGGCAGTGGGGTTCGAACCTACTATCTCCCGAATACTGGATACTGGCCGCACTTAAGCGACTGCAGCTATCGAGCTCGGTCATGGTGGGAATATAGCTGTTCATTATACTCACGCCATCTGTTCTTAATACTTTGTCGTGCAGTCAAGATCTTCCCATCCTTGCATGTTATTGCTCCTTTACGAGCACTAAAAGGAGTTCGAACTTTCTTTACCTGCATAAAAAGGTTCCGGGTGTGTCCTTTCTTGGAGTCATCTTCTAACTGGTGGCACTGCTGAGTCCAGTGTATTTCCTTGTCTTTCCTTGCAGCTCGCTTGAAAATCCGCATTCAGTTCTCTAACGAGATCCACAAATACAGAGAAAGAAAGAAGTCCATATAAACATAGGTCCAGAAACGAGTTCTTTCTGAGATATCAGACTTTGTCGTGGGCTACAACTTCAAGTGTTGTGGGCTATCTTGCATGTAATGATGTACTCCAGTCATTACCTTACAAGACGTGCTCAAAATGCCCACCTCCTGCCGTACTACAGACTTATGGTCGACGTCGCCCAGAACAATTCTGCCGTGAAGTGTTGCTTCATGATCCACAACAGTCCCGTACATCAAACACTTTGCTTACACCCACACAAAGAAGTCCAGTGGGTTTACATGAGGTGATTGTGGAGGCCAAGAAAGTATCCAACCCTGAAATTATGCAGTGCATTTTTGAAACATCCTGTGTATGAGAAAATATTTATGCTATTTAATAGAATGCCCTAAAGGTAGACTATGCCGAAAAATTTCTTGTAATATTTGGGAGCTTGCAGAGAAATGAAGAGAATATGATATCTAAACTGTCATTGCCAAGACTAGTGAAGCCAATGGAGAAGAAACCCAAAATGATTGAATATCAGGTAGCGAATACAAAACTGGAACCGGTGGATCACTTTAAGTACTTAGATGTTTATTCTAGTGAAACTGCAACGAGCTACTACAGTGAGGTCGCAGTTGTGATTAACAGTATTCTGTAAGAAAGAAGTGATTTCTCGGAGGAAACTATCTTTACATCGGTCTGTTTTAGACCAACTTTGCTGTACGGGAGTGAAAGCTGCGTGAGTTCAGGATATCGTATTAATGATCCAGAGGTAGCAGACGTGGAAGTAGCGAGAATGATTGCTGGTGGTGTCAACAGCAGGAGAGCATTCACAGTGAGTAAATCAAGTCTAGAGGGAGAATTCATTCGAACTGTTTTCTACCAATGGAAAAAATGTATGGGTGGGGACAGGTGAGGAGTGGGAGACTGTCCCGATGGGTTTTCCTTACACTGTCGCGTGATGCAAGTCTAACCTCCAGTGTTTACATTAAGAGACGAAGGTATCGTTGTGGCTTGGTAGTGTTGGCAAGGGTCCTAATGAGATATAACACGATTCAGACCGAACGTATCGACCATGAATTTGAAGAACCAATCGCTCTGAGGGTCACTGGCATCTCGACGTTTATGTCACCGAAGATGGAAAGGTCGGTATTCCTTTCTTTATATCCTTGCTGTAGGGATAACCAAAGAATATGGGTAAGACCTCTGTCTCCCTGTTAAATAAATAAATAATTAAATAAATAAATACAAATAAAAAATAAATAAATGGAATGAAATTACAAAACCAGAACAATCATCCAACAAACATTGACCAACGCCACTTCGAAAGTGAAGTTCAGGGGAGACAAGACAAGAGTTATACAACGAGATAGGCTATCACATCTACTCTTCAACTGTGTTCTTGGAAAGGTTATCCAGGAGTGGCGCAAAGAATTGAATAATCAAGGATTTCACAACGGAGTCAGGCTACGGCGCAAAAGCCAAAATTTTGATGTTGATTACCTACACTTTTCCGATGATATTGCAGTTTTTCCTATTCCTTAAACACAGCCATGGAACAGGTTTTTCAGCTCAATGCACCAGGAGCGGAGGCAGGCCTCTTTTGAGAAAACAAAATGTGTAACTAATATCAAGCTGTCATACAGAGAGCTCACAATGGGATAAGACAAAATGATACAAGTAGATAAGTTCAATTATCTGGAAGAACTGATAACACCAGACTTGTCAGAAGCCTGTACATTACGGATGAACAAAATGGAAATGACATACCATTTAACCAAAGGCATCTATATCAAAAGGCATCTTTCAAAGCAAAGCTGAGGTATTACTCCAGTGTTAATCCGTCCAGGTGTCTTATACGCTTCAGAATGTCTTGCAATGAACCAAGAAAGAAAAAGGCCTGAACGAGAAAATCGAGACCAAAGAAAGGAAGATTTGAGAAAGGTCTTAGGTCGCGTCGAAGACAATGGGGAGTACTGTACATAAGACGAACTATACACCCACGTAGAGAAGGTTACCGATTCCATCCGGAAAATAATATTTTATGGGCATGTGACACGAATGCACCCAGCCGCATCATTAGCAGAATACCAAAGGGGCTTGGTTCACTGAGGCGGTTAGAGATCTTGAAGAAGTGGGAATCACTCATAATGACATCCAAGAGCGTGTCCCACTTAAGAAGAAACTTCAAACGTTCCAGGGTTTCAGAGACAAGCCAAAATTAAAAAATGGAAAACCATGGACGGAGGAGAGGAAAGAACGACACCGAGAATACATGCGGTAGTATTGTGCAGACATCAAAGTCAGAAGCAGCCAATTGAAATGACGTGGTCCAAAGTTGGCCGATACAACATGAATGAATGAAGTGGAATGTCCGACTCGTTGGCTGAACGGTCAGCGTACTGGCCTTCTGTTCAGAGGGTCCCGCGTTCGATTCCCGGCCGGGTCGGGGATTTTAACCTTACTTGGTTAATTCCTACGGCACGGGGGCTGGGTGTATGTGTTGTCTTCATCATCATTTCATCCTCATCACGATGCGCAGGTCGCCTACTGGTGTCAAATAGAAAGACCTGCAACTGGCGAGTCGAACCCGTCCTGGGATATCCCGGCCCTAAAAGCCATACGACATTTCATTTCAATGAAGTGGAATGAAATAAAGAATGGTTAACTGATTTTAGCTTATGTGTTATGTCATTGATGTTATTTAACGCAAAAGTACTTGTCTGGTAGGTCATCTAGCGACACTGCGCCTAATTGCTGTATATCACCCCGAGCATGCGCGAAACGTACCGCGTCGTATCATTCCATACCAGTCGGCGCGTGCACTCGTGTATGTCCTATGATTCCGTGCTATTATAATTTGTGAAGTTGAAATCTGAGAATAGTTATGATGACACAAATTTGATTCAAGTTACTCTTTCCATTGTATTGAACACGGTAATGTACCAAATAATTTGAAAAATTTCAAATTATGGTGCACCATGTAACTTCTGCCTAATTGTTTTAAGGGTGCAGTTATGACGTGAGTAAGATTCTCTATTCGATGATACAATCATCATGGGTCGGAATTTACTTTCAAAAGTCCATATGAAGCAAATTAAGATATTCTCACATTTTCCACTCCCGCATATATTTGCCCATAAGGATCATAGGACAACCGCCCGGTGCGAACGCCTCGAACTCTGAGAGAGATTTCTAACGGTGCCCACATGAGGGATCGAAAGGATAAAACCTCCGATATTAAAAGAAAATCCAACGTAAAATTGTGAGTCCCTACCTTGCCGTTTTCCGTCTTTAGATATCTTAACCTACGTAGGTCTCCTGGTTTCAGCATTATTAGTAGCAAACCAAATCAGGTACCTCATGAGGGATACTTTCCTTAAAGCTCCTCTCCATCCTATGTTTTGACCGAGACACATTGAGTGCCTTTCTTTCGCTCGATGTCCCGCATTCCAATCAATCGGTACCTCAACTATAAAGGCCATTCAAAAAGAAACGAACGGTAGGCTATGAAACGAAATCACTGTACCGTTATTTCAAAAGTACTGCACAGCACTGTTGAGGCACTTGTCCCACTGCGACACAAGGCGGTGAATGACAGTCTCGTAAAATTCCTGGGGCTGCGTTGTGAACCACTTCCGAACGTACTGCTTGACGTCATCGTCCGAGGTAAATCGTTTGCCTCTCAGAGCCTTCCTTAAATCATCTTGGATTTTCGGGTCGCGGCGACCCTGCATGCTTCCACTGGAGTCTTTGTCGTTTTGACTCGGGTTCGAAGCAATGACACCATGTCTCGTCTCCAGCGACCATCCCCTTCCTTGGCATAGCACAGCAGATGTTCAAGAGAAAGGTCTTCCTGTGCTTCCTGTTTTGGTTGAATACTGCGAGGCACCCATTGGGCGCACTTTTAGCGAAATTCCAGACTATCCTTAATGATGGCGTGAACATTTGCGACGCTCACACTCACTCCGTCCTCTGTGGCCATGACTGATACCCTAACTTGCCGGTCTTGAATCATGAGGACATCCATCTGCTGGACAATGGCATCGGTAATGCGCTGTGGCGTTCCAGACCGTGCATCTTCGGCCAACGACATCCGTCCTTTCCTGAATCGCTCTTGTCACGCGTTGACACTTGCAACGGACATGCAGTGTTCTCCGGGCACTTGTGCCATTCTTCGATGAATTTTCGTTCCCCTCACTCCTTCTGCTGTGAGGAAACGCTCTACACCCCTTTGCTCTTCTTCTGAAACCTCCATTTTACTGTCAGCACGACTGGGTGCAGTGGACGATCAACGGGTGCGCGTGCTCGCTCTGTCGTCACGTGGTATGCACCCTTGTCCGTCCAGCGGCGAGTTTAGAACCTCAGTGCTTTCATAGGGACCGCACCTTTTCCCGCAGGCAACTACATTACAATCCTTCAGCGGTTTTGTTTTTATAGCCTCCGGCTCGTTTCTTTTTGAATGGCCCTTAGTCGTGTACCGACCTCCCCAGGGACTCGAACCGGCGGACTGCCAGATGCCGGGGTTCGCAGCCGAGACTCGAACTCAAGGTGTCCAGGGAAACAAACTAGTATGAGAATAATAATTATCGGTATGAGACACCTTGTAGTATCAGAGTAATTGTATAATAATTATAGTCAGAATTAACATTTAGAAGGAAGAAGTAACTTTTCAAGAAGTTACATGTAGTGAAGAGCGGCTTGTAAAATACGCTTACGAAGGCTTGTTGACCAGAGCGGAAGCTTGTTTATTTGATGTGGACAAACAGAGTTGGTATGCGGGCCGGGTGGCGAGCTAGCAAAGAAACAAAGCCAGTACAGTTGCACTTTAGAGAAAAACAAGGTAGGATGAGTGCAAAGTGAGACAGAGACAGTAGTGCTTAGATGGCAGCACGTACTGTAATAATTATTGGAGAATGAGAATGAGTGATTGAGGGCGCCACCGACTAGATGAGTAGCTTAGCAACGCCCATAAGACCCAACCCCTAAGGTAGTAGGAAGGGATCGACCTTTGATTCTAAGAGAGGAGATATAACCCTAAACCATGATGGCGCGGGGCTCTCTCCCAACCAGTGATTCGTACTTTTCAGGACGAGGCTCTTTCGAGCAGTAAGACATACGTGCCGCAGGGCAAAAATTCAGAGATACGCTTGGTCGTAGAGTAGGCGCGTGGAGCAAACTCGCTCTCTCCTCAGAACGACATATTCAACTTGTAAATACTTGTACATAGTAGATTTAGTCGTCCTAGTTAATAAAGGACAGTGGAAATTATCAATTCTTTCATTTCGTGAGTTGCGGGACAGAGTCACACCTACAATTACCTCCCTACTTCCCGCTCGGCAGGACAGGTAATACTTCAACATCCAACGGCCTGGTGACCAACCTACAAGAACGTCTCTCGGGACAGGTAGGTCACGACACCTTATATTGGAATCGGATCTTTAATTCCGGAGCTAGAAACTCGAATTTTGAACACATAATTTCGTTATTTACACTATGATTCGAATGAATGTAGCCTGAATTTATACAGGATGTCTCAAATTGAAACAGCCGATTATATTGGGATAGGCAACCAATGGTCGGAAAAGCAAATTTATTTTGTTATGGACATACACAGCCTACACCGCATAACAACAAGGTAGCTCATAGTAAGTGTTCAAAGCGACGACCGCCAGTCTTAATGGATTGATTGCAACGGCGCAAGCAGTTCTGCCGCACTCTCGTAAAGATCCCGGGTGTCTGTTGTACACTGGAACAGGCCAGCGGCTGATAAACAATGTAAATCCATGAGCACCAAACGGTCATACTGTACACAACTTAGCTCAGAGCACGTGTGTCATGCGACGACCGCATGCATCCTACCGGCGCATTAACCTGTGCCGCAAGCACACCACTACCCCTGGTGTCAATTGTTCATTTCATCGGATAGCTTGTGATGTGTCCATGATGAGGTGTGTAACTGTGTACAGTGCATGACACGTAGTCAAAAATGGAAAGTTACCCGACATGAGAGATGGCAGACATGCATTTAATGTACGGTGCGGCAGGATGTAGTGCCCGTAAAGCAGCACGAATGTACAGAGAACGTTTTCCCAACAGGCATCATCCTAATTGGAAGAAGTTTATTCCGTAGAGTGTCGGCCTCCGGATCCCAAGATAGCGGGTTCAAACCCGGCAGAGGTAGTCGGATTTTCGAAGGGCGGAAAAAAGTCCATTCGACACTCCATGTCGTACGATGTCGGCATGCAAAATATCTCTGGTGACACATTTGGTGTTTACCCGACAAAATTAATTAAATCTCAGCAATAGACGCCCAAGAGAGTTTCGGTTTACTCGGTCTGCCATCTAGTGGGGGCCTAAAGTAAAATGGAACGTCGAAATTGACAAGACAGACAGATGGCGTCAAATTGAAATGTCTGCACACGGTAGCTGAGGCCATACGATTATTATTATTATTATTATTATTATTATTATTATTATTATTATTATTACTACGAGAGACGAGGTCGTTCATGCCACAGAAAGCCGGCCAAGATTCCCGCCAAAGACTGTTCGAACACCAGACTTTGAGGAGATGCTGTTGGTTCGTGTGGCGGACTATCCGGTAATAAGCACCAGTCAACTTGCCCATGAAAGGCACATTTCGCAGTATACAGTGTGCAGAGTACTGATGGAACGGGTATTACACCCCTCTCATGAAGAACGAGTGCAAGCACTGGGACCAACGGATTTTCAGCCCCACGTTCACTTCTGCCAATGGATTATCCACCGCAGTGCTGTAGTGCCGAACTTTGTACAGTTTGTATCATTCGCGGATGAGGCCTCATTCATCCGTGATGGTGTTTTCAACAGCCGCAACAGCCATGTCTGGAGTGAGGACAATTCCCTCGCCACCCACATCGGTGGCCACCAGTAACGATTTTCTGTCAACGTATGGGCGGGAATTGTCCAAAATCACCTAATAGGACTTTATTTGCTGCCTCCCCGTTATACTGGTCTACGTTTCCTGGTGTTCCTGGCAGATATGCTGCAACAGTTCCTGGAGACTGTACCCCTTGTTGTCCGCGAAATGTTTTGAGACAGCCTGTAAACGAAGCCATATCAAAATATTCAAATCCTAGAGAGTGGAGAGAAAAAGAGAGAAGTGAATTTTATTTTAACTGAATTTGAAGTTATTGATAATTTACATGCCACTGAGGCTGAAAAGCCTCTTTTTATAACGCCTTCATGTAATACGTGGTATGTACAGGTTTATGAACGCACTAACTAATTTTTTATAATATTAAATAAGACGTTAAACTTAAAAATGAATTAAAATACAGATACAGAGTGTGTGTGTGTGTGTGTGTGTGAGAGAGAGAATTTTAATTTTAATTTATTGAGGCTGAATATCCCCTTTATGTAGCGTCTTCGTATAATACAATACAGGTTTATGATCACGCTAACTACATTTTTATAATATTAAACAATATTAAATTAAACATTAAATAAAAAATAAAACAGAGATACCTAATGTAATTAAATTCAAAAGTACATTATTTAAGAAGTAAGAAAGTATATCATTAAGCCTATTTATTATATTAGACTACACGAATCTAATGAATATAAAGCTAAAACAGAGAAACAATATTTTCTTAGAAATATACATATTTCTGATTGTTAGACACAAGTTTGCAGTATCTCAGCCCCTTGCGTACTCCTCCAGGAAGATAGATGTTAAGTACTGCTTTAGTTGGGTACAGTTAGTGTTATTTGTGAAACGGTGAAGGTTAAAGACATTAAAGATACGTGATGCAGTGCAAACAAAGGATTTGTTAAATTTAGTGCTACGATGAAGGGGAATTTGAAGGGTAGTTTTGTAAACCTATTATCTCTGTTATGTACTGACTCTATAGGTTTAAATGCATTATAAAGGTAGGAATGTGGTCTTCAGTTTGAGAATTTTGTGCGTAGCAACGGCTGCTGAGATTTTCTGTCGCTCATGAAGTTTCGACCATTGCAGCTGTACGTAATAGGGTGTTATGTGTTCATCACGCCTGGCATTTGTTACGTAACGAACACGTGCGTTTTGAACGCTCTGTAGTTTTATGTTCAAAGTTTCAGATAAGTCATTGTATACGACTGATCCATAGTCAATTATTGGGAATATAAGACTTTGAACAAGTAGTTTTCGCATGAGAGGTGGTGTACATGACACGTTACGTTTATATGCATGGATGCCACAACTTTTCTGATCACATTTGACGTATGATCAGACCAGGATAGGGTTCTCTCAAAAATTAGTCCTAGATTGTTAATGGTGTCACTAGAATGGATTTCTGTATCTAGAAATTTTATTGCTGGGAGAGATTTGAAATCAACAGTTTTCAGGAGTTTTGTGTAACCTATGAAAATAAGCTGGGTCTTAGCAACGTTTAATTGGAGGTTGTGATTTGCGCTCCATTCAATCAATCGAGAGATGCCATGGTTAAAATGCATTATACAAGAAGGTGCGTTAGTGGGAGGGAAGTGGAAGTAAGCTTCACGGTCATTAGCATACATGTGAAAGGTACTGCTTTTAAAGACTTCAGAGATGTCATTAATATAAATAGAAAACATGAAGAACCAAGAAGTGACTCTTGTGGTGCCCCAGAGTTAATTGAGTCCCAGCTAGAGGATTGTCCGTCAACAAACGTGACTCTTTGTGATCTATTTGACAGATATGATTCAAACCACGACAGAGCACTCTGCGAGAAGCCAATTGACTTCAGCTTAGCAAGAATAAACTCACGATTAACAGAGTCAAATGCCTTAGAGAAATCAAAGGGACATAAGACAGTAAGCTGCTTCTTATCGGTGTCCGCGCATCTATCATCTGTAACTTTCAGCAGTAGTACTAGGGTCCTTCTTGAAGCCAGATTGGTAGGGATTTAGAATCTGGTATTTAGACAGATATCCACATATCTATTCAAGAACATTTTTTAGTGCCTTACTAAGTGCACAGAGGATGTTGATAGGTCTAAAATTACTGCAGACTGCGGGTATTTTCCTTTTGGGCACAGGACGTACATCGGCACGTTTCCATTCTGAGGGATAAACTCCATCCTGTAGATAGAAGTTAATTGAATGCATAAGGGCAGGAAGAAATATGTCAGTGCAGGTAGAAATCATGGATATTGGAGATATTATTTGGACCTTTAGCTTTAATTCGAATTAATTTGACTGCTTTTTCTACCTGTGAAGCGTGTATGTACATAGAATAGAATTTATCTGTTACTTGGAGTGAGAAATCTATATTATTTGGCAGTGTGTGTGTGTGTGTGTGTGTGTGTGTGTGAGAGAGAGAGAGAGAGAGAGAGAGAGAGAAATCGACGTAGAGGTAGAAAGCTTGCATCCCCAAAGTACTTCAGAGCTGTGAGGCGAGATGTGGTCTCCACGGAACTCCTACTGAGTCGGCTATTGTTTCCATTTAGTTTTCTTAGTCTATTCTCTTTTTTCTATACCGACTTCCCTTGGTCAACTCTTGCTCTCCAATTACGACATTGGTCGTAAGTTTGGCGAGACTTTCATTTCGCCGTAGTAGAAGCTCTTTCTTCCGCCAACACCCTTATTCTTTGACGAGAAGTACTCTACTTCCTTCTCCTTTAATTATTGTTAACGGAGTGAAATTCTGTCGTTTTCCATCTTAAGCAATAAACACACCTGGAGTAAGCAATACTCTAAAAATCCCCGCACCATCTAAAGTACCCTCCAAGGCTGCTTAGTCGTCTTGGCGTTTAGTCGTCAGGGCCCTGGGTTCGATTCCTGGCCGACTCGAGGGGTTTTAATTATAAATGGTTAATTCCCTTGATTCGAGAATTAGGTGCTTGTGCTTTCCCCAAAATTTTTCCTACTCATACGCCACACATATAACTCTCCTCCGTCACGCTAAAACGCAGTTTGCTATGAAAAGCAGACACTGCCCACCCTATTCGGAGGGTCTACATTACAAGGGCTGCATAAGGCTTGCAATTACCACAGGAAATTATCATATGTCCCAAGTAAATTTTATTGAATCATACAAACTCAATGACATTGCTCAATTTTTGAGCCGGATCCTCGACGGATTAGAGGGAGAGTGTCATACTCATAATGCAATGTTCACCGGTTTGTGAGAGTGGATTATTAACAAAATCCTTACCACTGCATGCCATTATGTTTGGTATGCTAAAGATGTCTAATGGTGCCCTTATTGCTACCCGAGAATATTAGCTATTGGGACAGTCCAAATGCGTCTCGCTTTCGTTGCTAGACATCAAACGCTATCGTAAAGTTGAATTCGTTGGCAGGCTGCCTAGTTGGCATTAATTATGGAGTTCTGAAACTCGGAGCCGAGACTGTACGCTTGTTGCATTACTATTATTATCCGGATCCTTGACTGATTGGTCAGCGTCGATGCTTTCGGTTCAGCGGGACAGGTTCCATTCCGGGTCGGGTCGGAGATCAAAGGGTCGTCTGATTAATTCTTCTGACTCGGGGCTGACTGTTTAGCTTTGTCCCAATACTCACCTCTTCATGTGTACAAAATGCACCACAGAAACACGCAATAGTGCATACATCCCTCCACTATGGTCGAAGTCAGAAGAACATCAGGCCGACAACCAGAACCAAGTCCATATGTGTGACATAGTTCACATCCACGACCCCACCAGGGTGTGGCAAAAGTTACACATTCCTCTTTTAAGTCGTTTGTGCCTACTGAGGACAACGGGTCTCGTCTTGACTCTTGACTAGGTACTTTTGCATTCTCTTGCCTCAGAACGCCTTCATGTTCTGAGTGTGTGCCAGCTTTCACTCCTCTCTCCACTTGGGTCTGGTCGTCCCTTTGCTCTTCTTGCTTGTGAATGACAGAGGGAAGACACCCTGTAGGATGATCTGTCGGAATTGGGATCGGTCCTGAATGGCCTCTAACGGAATCTCTAGTTGCTCCAGTTCGAATTTAATTCAGGTGATCCACTTGTTCTTGGAGAACATCCCTTCTACCCGTCACGATGAGGATCCTGTGCGCGAGTCTTACAGGGTATTATGCGGGCTAGTGTCCGTACAAGACTAATTGCCTTTTGCTAATTCAGGTGATTATGTCTTTCTGGTGTTCTTAGAGCTCATTTTTGTGCCTGATCCTGTAGGTACCATCCTCTTCCCTGACGAGTTCTACTATCTTCCTCAGGATTGTCTTTCCCTTGAGTTCTAGTTTCCTGAATGGGCCGTTCTTACTCATCAAGGGATATTCAGAGGCGTAGAGTACAGGGGTTCTACAACTGAATTGTAATACTTGAGCTTGAAGTTCTTGGAGAGGTACTTGGAGGCGTAAATGCTCTTGTAGGAGTGTTAGGCCACCTCCAACTTCGCGTCAGTTACCAGGGTCTCGCACTTGTTTGCTGAGATCCACTTTCTTGAATATTCGACTGCAGGGATCATCATCATCATCATCATCATCCCATGCGAGGCGGATGGAGGAGTTCAGGTTACTGAGGAGAATGGTGGACTCGACGATAGAGGGTAAGAGAAGCAGAGCGAGACCAAGATGACGACTATTAGACTCAGTTTTTAATGGAAATATGAGGTGTGGAACTAAATGAGGCCACCGAGTTAGTTGCAATTAGTGAACTATGGAGCCACGTAGTTCTTGCAAAGAAGCTTGCGGATTGAGCGCTGCAAGGCATAACAATAATTTATAATAAGGATGTATGTATTTATGTATGAATAAATGATATTCTTCTTCTTCCTGGGCTTAGCAGTGTATGGGGGCTTGAAGTCTAGATACCTTTCCTGAGGTCAGTCCTATGTGGAAGGGTGTATTCGCTATTGTGTGTTTTTGTGGTGGTTTGTAGTGTTTTGTACTATGTGTATGAAGTGTGCACTGCCCCAGACACCCTATCATCGAGCAAGAGCAATTAAGCATACCCAGTTCAAATCCCTAACTCGACCGGAAATCTTTGGGGATCATTGTAGGTATCTGGGTGTTAATATACGGAAAGATCTTCATTGGGGTAATCATATAAATGGGATTGTAAATAAAGGGTACAGATCTCTGCACATGGTTATGAGGGTGTTTAGGGGTTGTAGTAAGGATGTAAAGGAGAGGGCATATAAGTCTCTGGTAAGACCCCAACTAGAGTATGGTTCTAGTGTATGGGACCCTCACTGGACCCTCAAGAACTGGAAAAAATCCAAAAAAAAAGCAGTTCGATTTGTTCTGGGTGATTTCCGACAAAAGAGTAGCGTTACAAAAATGTTGCAATGTTTGGGTTGGGAAGAATTGAGAGAAAGAAGAGGAGCTGCTCGACCAAGTGGTATGTTCCGATCTGTCAGCGGAGAGATGGCGTGGAATGACATTAGTAGACGAATAAGTTTGAGTGGCATTTATAAAAGTAGGAAAGATCACAATATGAAGATAAAGTTGGAATTCAAGAGGACGAACTGGGGCAAATATTCATTTATAGAAGGTGAGTTAGGTATTGGAATAACTTACCAAGGGAGACGTTCAATAAATTTCCAATTTCTTTGAAATCATTGAGGAAAAGACTAGGAAAGCAACAGATAGGGAATCTGCCACCTGGGCGACTGCCCTAAATGCAGATCAGTATTGACTGATTCATTCATTGATTGAAGCCGACGCCCTCGGAACCAAAGACTAGGGCGCTAACCATTCAGCCACGGGGCCGGGTATGTTTGATATTATTTTCATGAAACGTTTTGCCTCAAACAGGGTGCAATATGATCAATGGTTAAATGTTTTCCTTCAGTAAAGTAAAGGAACGTCTTCAGGACGACGTGACGAGGGCACTTGACGTCATAGGAGAGAGATGTGACCTTAAGACATAACTATCGTGGAACAGGAAAGAGTATTGTTACACGGGATGAAAGAAGAATTCGATTTGTCTACATTACTGTGTTAATAGTTTTTACAGTGTTGGATGATATCCTGGAACACAGACAACGCATTCTTTTTCATTTCAAACTCATTGTAATTTAATTCAAATGAACTTCATTTCACGTCAACTCTTCATAGCAAGATACTGTAAATGTGAAATCAATATTAGATTAAAGTAAGTAAATACAAGCTCTACTGACGTGGTAATAGTTGAATTTATATGTATGCCACTGCGACAATATACATTAGAGATTGAGACCTCTCCAAGATGTTTTCCTTC